>NC_134413.1:41280365-41580365 GCF_038048845.1 Mixophyes fleayi | reverse complement strand
TAATGTTTAGGATTCAGCAGACATAAGCAGTAGAGTAACCTTAAAATGAAACAAGTAATAATACATCATACAGAATGTGGAAATGGTTTTATACCTGTAGGATGGGGCGCAGAAGGGAAACAAAGTCTTGCACTTATAGGTAAAACATGGATAATGATGAAGGGATCCTATAACTTCTACAAGAGAACATGTGCCATTATAACACCAAAGCATGCCTGTGTTGAATAAATACACTTTTTGTTTCAAGTATTTAGCTAGTAACAAAAACACAACTTCATAGCAGTATGCACAAAAGTACATAACTGGCAAAAAAGGCTGCAGAAATTCTTTCTCTGAATTCCATATACTCCATTTCTCCCCGTGGTCCTTCTGGATCATGCTTTACTCAATCTGCTATTTTTGTGTAACTCTCATCTTAATACTACTTTACATGCAGAGAATAAACACCTGAGGAGGATAGGCTCTCTGTAAAGTTCAATCAGATTCCAAACGTGGCAACTGGTTCAGAACGTTTATTCAAGTACCCAACCACAGAAAATCAGAGCTCTGGTGCAATACCCCTGCAACTCATATTGCAGACATGATGCAGAGTAGAACAAAACAGTTAACCTTTTGTCAAGCAGAAGAATCTTCTTGTAGAAAACATCACTAATTAATGATCAAATGTGATTGTGTAGATTTAAAGTTTGTGGTATACTGTATTACACAACTACACAGTTTGAAACAAATACTTTTCAATCACTACAATGCTGGGTAGTAAGTATGTATAGCATGCATGTATATGGCTATTGAAGAGAAGGATCAAAATTAAAAAGTAATAGAATAAACAAAACTCCCCCAAAAAAATACCTAATGCAAAAAGAATAGATATAAATATAGAGGAGTTCATATAGGACTCTTTGGTATGTGCCACAACCATCTCTGTCTTAGCCACCCTGAATGAAGTGCTCAGGCTAACTTAGTAAAAAAACTAGCTAAAAAAAGTTCTAAACTTAAAAATAACAACGTTTGTTTTATTGAGTATTTATAATAGATGAATTTTAATTTGATAAACTCATGTGACAGGACTAAATAACATTTTGAGTTAATTCTGGACTTCTTCAAATTATTCAGCCTAAATAGTGATACTAACACTGCAAAACCTGTTACATATTTTAAGGATACATAACTATTCTTAATTCAACCATTGTTCGTATTTCTTTAGAGACTGATAATATAAGCCAAAGCCTTGTCGAAGCCCCGGTACCTAATTCAAGATGGTCATGGGACATATTATATATTTAATTACCCAAGGTTATCATTCTGACTTTTGTTTGTTTTTTCCCTTTAAGAAGGTATAGATAAGGATTTGCAAATTATTAATTCAAACACAAGACAGCTGGAGACCTCTTGTGGAAGAAGTGTGGCAGCTGTTTTAAATTCTAGGAGTTAGACAGAATATGGTTGAGAATTACATGGAAATTTCATAAATGTTTCACAGCATAAAGAAGAAAAAAACCTCTTTGCAAAGCAGTGTTTTTTTAAATAATGGAATAATCTGCAGGTATAAATGTGACAGGTTTTGCAGGTACTGTACAAGCAGGGAATGTAAATATATTGAAATAGCCACAAAGGCAAATTATGTTTTTCCCTTACCTTGGCCATTGTATATTCTCAGCATTCCCAATATGACTATAATTTGTTTCCTGTTCTGAAGTACTCGAAAAATGTTGTCTATTTTGGGAATCATGTGCAATGTAGAGAGACAGAATTGCCTGCTACTCCGCATGTTTTATGCATCTGGCCATAATACAGAAAATCCCTTGCACTCTACCTTATAGATTGGCCAAACGTGTTTGTCAAGTGTTTTCTGATTCGAATATGCTGCCATGACACAGCCCAAAAAACTGAGCTACGAGGTTGGAAAACTTTGCAAGCAGGACAGGCACACATTTGAGATAAGCATGTTCACCTGATCCTAGCAAGATGTCTGGGTTGGATCCTGAACTGCAGCTTGCAGATATTATCGTCCCATGTTCTCCCCAGCACCTATTTCCCATGTTCTCCACCCGGCTGTTTTTACTTGCCACCCAGCTCTCAGAGCCAAACAGAGTCCTATTATAATGCAATAAACCATATTTTCTCCTGGTTTAACAGGCACTATAGCCATCAGTGTGTGTTAGACCACTGACCACCAGTCTGACCAGAGCTGGCAGGTATTGGAAAAAACCTCCAACATTTTTCAATATTATTGCGAACTATAACATTGCCCCCTGGCAGGGGACAACATCGCAGAGCACCTAGTGGAAACACAGAGAGGACATACAAACTCCACATAGTACCGTGGTCGCACTAGAACCCATAGCCCCAACGCTGTGAGATAGCAACGCTAACAACCGTGCCTTCCACAATACAAAATTAGAGTGACAGTCCTGAACACATTCTCACCAGGATGGAGCTTAAATTATATCAATAGGTTTATATTATGTAATTGTAAAACTATAGATAATTACATGTGGAAATTGCTTAGAGATAAAGTGTGTATCTTACATGATTATGTGTATTATTATATGTAGTGAAACCTCTTCAAGCTAGAGTTGGGGAAATGTTACTCAGGTTCCATGTTTGATCTCCTTGAATGTCTAAACTTTTTTCCTGCTTCCCAATACACACCAACCCCATTTCTCCAATTACAAGCATACATAACTAGCAATAATGCAGCAAATCTTACACACACCAATATATCTTATATATACAGTTGTTATCCATGCATTTGCATCCTTATTCTCCAATGTCAGGGAGCTCAATGATAAGCTCTAAAGAAATGATATTAATAGGTATTCCCAACATTACACTATTGATGGAGACGCATTCAGTGGGGGGGGGGCGTCTTTTAGCACGGAGGAGGCCTTGAGTTGGGAATTGTAATCATGCCCCTTACTCTTCAATTGCACAAGGTGTTTTAATCTTTTTATGATTTGACTTGTGGCAAGGAAAATAGAGGAACAAGTTTGTCAAATTTATTTGCTGTTTTTAGTTTAAAAGGTCTTCCATGTGTTTTTTTTTTTTTAATATTGAGTTCAAGAACTGTAAATACAATTTCATAAACTTTTGCCCAAAGTATTTTTACCTCTGGACAGCTTTACCAGATGTGAAGTATATTTCCAATATCCTGATTTCCTAGGAAGCATGCCAGGGAGTAAGCTAGGACAAACAATGTTATTCTGAAAGACTCTGGGTACCAGCATTATGACACTTGATAGATTTTAGATCCTGTCCCATTTTCCCTCCAGTGATACCACAAAGTTTTTCTCCCATTTAGACGTATTGTAAATTTATGCTCGTTGGCCTTGGTTTCAAGACGAAATATTAAAATGACAGTTCCTGCTGAACGACTGTTTACGTATCTCTCTTATAAGCTTGTCAATGCAATCAATGGCTGTTTATTTTTAGTGAGGATGTCAATTTAGTGCTTTGTCTGCAATTATTTAAAAATAAATCTACTGTACGTAGTGGAGCTCTGTGGCCATAAACAGCAGCGTGGGGGTGAGTAGCACAATGTATGAGGCCTATGGGAATAAAGAACTTAAATACTGGAATTAAGACATCGCACTTTCTAATGAGCAATTCATTAAGTAGAGCTCAAGCTAAGGTAAGAAAAGTTAAGCCTGATATTACATTTTGCCCCAAGAACAATTTTTCGACAATATAATATATTCTTCATGCAACAGTCTGATCCCTCCCAAATATGAATTATGTGGGTGATATATTGCATCCTTACGATGGTCATTTCTAAATAGTTTTATACAAGCACTGTGATACAAAGTCTGTATTTAAGGATTAAAGACTCAGAATCTATGGTGATATTTTACAGTAATGTTTTCCAAATACTGGAACAACCAAATCAAAAACAATATTTAAAATTTGTATTGACCATATGACACAACCCCCCCTCCCCCTCTCCTGCAGCAAAACGAGGTTTTGTCACCTAGGTGAAGGGCCAAAACGACACGATTCGTAAACCCACGCCCCCTCCGACCCTACACCCTTCCTGCACTCCCAGACATGGCAAACATAGTTGGAAAGTATACTATAACTTAGGTGCAGTAAAGTAAGTCTTGGAGGCGCAAGCGAGAAAAAGTTACAACAGCAGAAAACTATGAGATTATCGTTGCGCAAACATAGCTTATAGAATACGTTTCTCCCTGTAACTGTTAAATTCTCACCAGAACGTCATGCACCAGGGCCTGGTATGTCCATGTGTGGTGAAGAGGAGTCGCAAGGTCTATGTTTCTATCCACAAGAACTAATAACGGCCTCTGGAAACTGCAAAGAGAACAACAGAGAGCTATTAACTATTAAGAGTCGGCAATGAAGAAAGCCAGTGATGCCACAACCTCACAAGAAACCAACACATATCTGCTGTAAGGCGTTATATGACTAATGTTACAGGACATGTAAATTACCTAACTCTAGGTATCTCCTACCTAAAAGGTTGACATCTTTGCAAGTAACAGAATAAATTACTTTACATCTCAAAGAACTACAAAAGGTTTCCTCCCCTTTAAAAAAGCAGTGCAGGAAACCATTTGTAATTTAAATCTCTCAAATCTTTTACGATTATAACAATCCCCTTAATTTACAGCACTGAGTACTATGTTGGCAGTTTATAAATAAAAGATTTGTAAAGCGCCAACATAGTACTCAGTGCTGTAAATTAAGGGGATTGTGATAAAAACAAATAACATACAATAACATGAAACTGAAGTAACGATAACAAACTTACAATCTAGAGGTGGGGGAAACATTTGATACATAAGGAAGCAGAACAACAATTGCAGCAGCAGCATCTGTGCTAATTTTTGGCTCTAGGCAGTCGGTAATCACAGGTACAGTGCTAGTTCTGCCAGTTGGTAATTAAAGGTGCTGTGCTATTCAAATGAACATGTAGCATATTATTACTGCACCGCCCCAAAGGGAGAAGTATGACTATAATAATATCCACAATAATACAATGTTTTATGGATGCAATTTTAAAATTTCAAAAGAATACACACACAAAAAAAAAGAAAAAGTGAAAGGTCGACATTTATCTCAATTACAACATTTCGCAATTTCTTAGCAAAAGTGGTTGACATCCTAAACCAGTAGTTACTTTGACTTCTTTAGTAAAACTAAACACTTGTCAGTTACAGGTATATAACAAAATTAGTACACAGATTTATTGAATTGAACTGGTCATTCTTATAATGGACTTTGGATTTAATGCACTTTACCTAGGAAATTGCAAACTGTCAAGTGTGCACAATGTTATGGTTACGTGAATTTATATCAATGGTATATAGAAAGGCTGGTTTGAAATTCATCAGCTATTGAGTTTTCTGTTTGAGTACATTATTTTGTCATATCATAATTATATTGGTTTGACTTGTCTCAATGATATACACACCATGGATACCATTTACAAACCGCAAGCTGTCCGCTGCGCAAAACCAGAAATGGACCCACTGTGCAACTCAATTAACACATATGTGCCCAGATTTCCTAACCATGGAGCAAGATGGTGGTGTTGTTTGCACAGCCAAACTGGCGGCATTGGGCGGAGTGAAGGTGTTCCTGGTAAAGTATGGAATATACACACCAATGCAGAGCAGTGCAAAACAAGAATTTCCTTTGCAGAACAAAAGTAGTAAAAGTTAAATAAAGGAGTGAAGAGGGTGCATCTTTAGGGGCATTCCTTGCCATGCAGAGGGGTGCCCTTCCATTTCCACTCCACATAAGTGTCGTCCTATACTTTTAATGGGACCTGTTGCAATTTTGCAGAGAATCAAATTTCACTCTGAGCAATGTAATAAATTAACACACAACTGTCATATGTAATAAAGACAGTCCTAAACTACTATCATAATTTAAGCCATAAATGAAGCTTAAATATGCAGTAATTTAGATGCAAAACTTTATTTTATGGAAAAGTGTGCTACTAAAGTGGCAGGAGGCAGAGTTTAATGTGACATTTATACTTTTGCAGTGCGCCTCTGGAGGGTATGCTGATGAACACTTCCAGATTAGTAGGTGTAGCTTCCTTGCAAGTTTGGAGGACAGACATGCACCTCTATGTGTGGTGGGTGGGCTCTCGAGATGCCCCAGTACAAAATCACTTTGAGGTGCACTTTGGCTGCTCTCTGTAAATGAGCTCCAGAATATTGCAATAAGCTCTAAAGATGATCACACACAGCAACCTGGTTGTACTATACAATTGTTTCGTTGTGATATTTACACTTTGACTCCAGGCAGAAATTGACAGTATACCGACTCAAAGAAAAGAAACTGAATGCAAAATGTGAGCACAGGGATCAAAACAAAAACAAAACAAAAAAAAAAACACAGTACAATTAAAATGCTTCTTACCAGCAAATCCCAAAATGTACATGACAGTAAAAACACTCATTATATAATACATGGCAAGGTGAGATCTAACATTGCTCAAAGGCCAAAAGCCACACTAGAAGAGAATCCATTTTTATCTGTCAAGCACAAGTCAGGCAATGAAAGCACGCATCACATTGGCTGTTCTGGTTCAATACACATTTGCATCTATGAGCAAGGTTAGTAAATAACCCTCACTGAAACAGTTGCTCTATAGTGGAAAACTTTGCCTAGTCATTTAAAGTCAGTTCTGAGTTTCTGAATTCCCAATGTAAATAATATATGACAGCCTATGTTTTTTGCAGCAGCAACAAATCATACACAACAGCGCTTTAACCTCTATTCTGTACATTGTGTTTCCTATGAGGCAACATCAACAGGTCAGAAACACATGATGGAAATCTACTCTCTTGTGTAAGTTACCTAAATTGCCCAGCACCAAGGTTATCCCCAGTGAACAGACTGTTTCTGGCATCTCGAAGATTTTCACGTAGCTTCTTATCTAGTTTCTAAAAGGAAACACAACAGTGAGAAGCAGACAGACATCAGATGAGTGTATGCAAAAGTTATTTAAAGTGGACACCACTTCAAACATAGTAGTGTAGGCCATTATGTGCACTGAACCAATATTCACTAAATGTAGAAAATTATCTTGCAGAAAACTTCAATAGTTTGCTGTGAGCACCAAGTCGCACAGACTAATCAAGTTTTTCGGCATTGAAAAGGGTGTGAGATTGGTATATATCCATCTACAGAACGAAACCCAGCAGTCTCTCTGATGTCTTTGGCACCATGCCACTCGTAACACACAAGTGTAAACCTACAACCATCATTCACCAAGAACTGGCGACATCGCTGATGTACTAAGAGTGCAATTCTATCCTAGTAGTTACCAACAGTACAAATCGATGATGTTACCAGTTGTGAATTTTTGTAAAAAAAATGGATCATCCTACAACATGGTTATCACAGCTATGTTTAGGAAACAGTTTAATTTTAATTATTTTAGGCCAAGCCCATAAGTAACATTTTACCCTTACAGGAAAACAGAAGCATGCAGGTCAGAGAAAACTGAACACGGTGTTATGAACATTTACTTGCTAAAATGACAAAAGAATAAGGCGTCACCTGACCTCACCATGCCTTTTTGACCTAACCGAATAAAAGAGCCAAAAATGTCATCGTTCTCACCACTGCCACCATCTCTGCAGCATTCCCTCTTGCGCATCTTATGATGGGCACCGCGCCTAATTGAGAGAAACAGGGAAAATCAATGAGACGCACATTAACATTATCAATGGCAAATATACATTAATCCTATGAAAGCAAACTATCTAAGCATTTTACAAAATTACATCTATTTACAGAAAAGATTTATAAAGACATGGCACTTTAAATACATATGGCCATTCTATTTTTTTTCTTTATGCATTTATAGTATAACCACTTAAAAAAAAGTGATTGACTGAGCTTTTTCCCTGTTTTTTTTTTTAACATGTATTCTAGGAAGTAATAACTTCCCATAAGAATGTAGTTTGATAACATGCATAAGGTCCAACATGTTGCCCTTGTGTTTATAGACATATCTTGAGTGATGTCGGTTGCCAGTGCTGCAGAAGCCTCTAAACTGCATGAGGATTATGCACCGGTCTACAGATTTACTAGACTACTAATGGTGAAAATGATAAGTGTCAGGGTATCATTTAAAAGTTTAAATATGTAATGCTTCACTTTGATAAGGTGTTAAATGTGCTGTAAGTGAAACACTGTTACTGCAGCAATAGAGTGAGTTCTAAAATCCATGCACTGAATCTCATCTCTCTCACCTCTGCTTATGGAGGTGCACAATCTACTGCAAACATGATTTTCATTGATATAATTTTGAACAAATTTGGTTTCTTTTCTGAAAGGTTGATTAAAACGAAGGAAGATGCATCATCTGAAAGATCACTGAAAATCAATACATGCTTCTTTGCAATTTTAATAGAATACAGTATCTTTTAACAGCCTCTAGATGATGTGATTTTGACATCTATACACAGCAACACTAAGTAGTCCCGTCTAGAGATTAAAGCAAATTTATATCCCAATATAATCTAGATTTTAATGAATTTATACTCTAGTTAATACTAGACATTTCATAGGGGATGATATGATTCAATCATCTGCTCAAACTTACCCAGTGTGACAAAGAAGCAGAACAGACTGTCAACAATAGTATCCATGATCGTCTCCATCTCTGTGTCTGTGATGTCTGGTCTGTTCAAAGCTGAGTAAACAAAATGTGCGGGATCTTGGTCAATATTTTACACTGGGCAACAAATAAGTGTTAAAGACACTGGATAAAATGTTCCCCCAAAAAACAGGCAAATGAAACAGACAATAGTATTACAGTAGCTATGGGTGTGAAAGAATGTACTAAAGCGGACATAAGGTGGCCACGCACCAATGAAACTGCAGCCCGAAGCAAGAGTTCAGCGACGGAATAATCATTATATTTGGCCAAATCAGAGGAGATCTGGCCAAGCAAATGGATCACTTCTGACTTCACTGCAGTTCATTAGTGCAGGTGCAAGAAGACTGCGCACACAGTCTGACATTATGGGGCCACACATGTTGCAATACTGAGACAATTTACCAATGTCAGCTGGGATAGTGGAAGTGCGGCCAGTTACATTCATAGTATCCTATAAAATGTATCTAACCGTGTATGAAGCAGGTTTTTTCTGATATGTAAACCATTAATATCTATAAATTTAGTAAACACCATACAACCTTTAGTTTATGTTAAACAACTGCTCTACCACTGAGTAAAGAATAAAATTAAAGGTATTGCAAAGCACATAGAGCAATGTTTCCTACCTCTATATGAGACAAGCTCCTTATTTTGATTGCAAAGCACAAAGATCAGTTTCCTACCTCTATATGAGACAAGCTCCTTATTTTGATTGCAAAGCACAAAGATCAGTTTCCTACCTCTATATGAGACAAGCTCCTTATTTTGATTGCAAAGCACAAACATGTCATCCTCCAATGTAATAAAATTCAAGTACTGGTCAAAGACCTAGAAGAAAGAGAATTCATGTTTGTATCGAATCATTTGGCTGCTTCTTCAGAGGGTTCAACAAAAATCCATTTCAGCGATTTAGTAAATTGTCTATTAATTGTGTTTTGAAATTAAACCATTTAGTAAAGCCAATTACCTTTATTACTTGCACCTACAACAGCTACAGAATAAAAAAACCTTTTATAGTGTAGAACTGTTGAGCAATAGCACAGTTATCAAATAATCACAGGTGCATAAATGTATCTAGTGTTTTCTAACAGCTTACCATCTTTGCAAGTTTAATTAATGTGTCTGGTATTTTAAGATCCCTAAACCCCCAAGTTTTATTTTTCAGATACAAAGTAAAATTAATATTTTGCTGTCAGGCTGACATTTCATTGCAGCTCTGTTAACAAGTAAAGTATTAGATTATCACTCCATTACAGAAAGCTGCAGTTCATCCCACATCTTTAGAACGGTGCACTAGTGCAATTTGATATAGGTTCAAAAACAGAGAATGCAGTCAGTTGCGTTACTGTAACATCACTGTCCCTGCTGTAGGGGAGAGAAAGTTATCTAGGGGACCACTCCAGTTATTTAATGCATATTATTCAGCTCAGTAATACACAGCCTTTAATATATAATGTCCTAAATTGGCTTTAATTGACCCTTAATTTTTAGTGTTTGCAGTAAATTGATTTTTAGTGTAATGAAGGCACAATACGTACACATTTGCTCCTGCATAAAAAAACACACAATTTCTTCATATTCATGAAAAACTAGGCAAATCTGGTGGACCCAAGGTTTGCCTCATCTATTCCTTTAGTTAAAGCTAATGTCATGGTGACCAGACATTTTGGTTTTGTACTTGCACGGTGCCCGATGCAATCATTGATCCTAGACAATCCAGCCCACAGAAGACCCCAATCCACCTACAGCCCTTGTGTCTGCAAAGATGTCCTATTCATCCACAGTTGCCATCATGGGCACATAATCTGTAGTAATGATGTCACCAACATACAATTCTCATGTCCTGCTCTGCACCTGGCTGTTCTTAATGACTTCCAATATTATAAAGCTGAGGCCAACATCACCTTTGAGACATGAGACACTGTGTTGGCTGTAAGTGCTGCACTTGCAATGTCCTCCAGTTTACTGCGGGAAATGGCAGAAATGAAGTTTAGATAATAGGACTCATACAACTGTGTTCTCAGGTCCTGTAATAAGAAAAAAATATGGAACACACATGAGTCTGATAACATGTATACTGCTACAGATTCACAAATATTGCTGAAAGACTGACATTGGTATATAGTCATATCGATTGCAGTTCATGTGTAAACTATGGGCTTGCTGGATAGGGCCCAGCTCTTAGATCAAAAGAATTGCCCACACACATTATTTTATTTAAGCAGAAACTTGAATAAGCGGCTTTCAGGGGATTAAAAAAATAAACCGTATGCAAAGATCAGTAGCGAAGATTCATTTACTGTGTTGGTGTTTAGTCACGTAGCCCAGTAATTTTATTATTAAAATTGCAAGGATGCAAAACACAACTCAGACCTTCTATTTATATAGAACATTATGGATAAAGATGGAAAGATAATGACTTAGAGTAATGGGTTCCAAGAGTTACACACAGAAGTGAAGTGAGCAGGAGTAAGTTTATCCTAGCACAACAAGCACCTTCCTGAGTGGCGGGTGACTGCCCCATTTGTCAGCTGCTTGGTGAGTACAAGTAGGAGGTGAGAATAAAGTCATTACAACAATGGCAATTCATTAACAATTATCACATAAGTATTAAAATGTCATGTGAATTTAATATGCACAAAGCAATGTCACAGTGTAACACATACAATGTAACACATTTGTATTATAAAAGTGCATGTAAACATATAATAAATTAATTTCTGTGTGCAGCTCTTGCTATGCAATATTACAAGTTTCGGAAACACATGTGGGGGTGATCTTTATATCAACTGGTCCCAGAGAAAGAAACATGCATTTGTAATAAAGGAGAGCACTCTGTGGTTTAGTTTAGCATTACGAAGCACCACAGAAGTCACTGAAAAATGTAACATTTCACATAAAAGTAAATGACAGTCAGTGGAGCAGATGACAATGCACAACATCATTCCTGTGTACCTGACAAATCCTGTCCACGTTTTCTTCTGTGGGCATGACAAAATATACAGCAGGAACATCTGGGATTGCATCACGGTCAGAGTGCAGGAGCCTGTCAGAAACAAAAGCAATATCATAACTACAATGTATAAAGTGGATGGTATCATTAACAAATGATTTGATAGCAACTGGAACCTTTTTAACAAAGATTTGTTAATGTCAATAGAAGGAAAAGCAACTTCGACTATACATATAATTTATAATTACATTAAAACTCACAGGTGTAAGGTGACCCCCATGTCTCGTAGTTCTTTCACAGATAGCAGAGGAGAGATGATGTCTTGGCCAAACCGATCGTAAATAAGAACCTGTTATGGAAGAAACATCTTTCCGTTTAATTTAAACTTCCGAATATAAAATAATGGATTAAATAATCTCAATGAAGAAGGAGTGAATGATGAACAACTTATGCCGTATGTTCAAAATCGGAAGCTCTTACCTTCCATACTGGTTCCCCTGTGCTGCTCTTTACAACAGGAACGTTAAAATTCAGCATACGCTTTAAGGCAACTGCAAAACAAAGAGAGCAGCAATTGACAATAGGACAGCTTCTTCTGTTATACTTTGTCTTCTATGTATGAATGCAAAACACAGAGTTTGCTTGCTGATACATTATATACGTTTGCATTTTATTGTGTGTAAGTGTGACAATGCAGTTACATTTTCAGCAAATTAAAAAAAAAAAAAAAAATAAGTGAAAACCTGCTGCACACAATTGATAAATTACATCACAAACCTAATGACAAGGAAAATAATATATACGGACTGTGCGCAATATAATGTTGTTGATTAGTTCTACTGCCAAAGGTGGTGGTTAAGAATAGATAGAGGAGCTAACGATTTCTGAAACCTTCCTTATACGAGAGCATGTGACCACATGTTAGTCCGTGACAATATATATTGCTTAGTGTATCCATACACAGAGTATAGGCAAGTGGCTCTACAACCTCACCATGATCCTGTAATTTTTCTATACTTAACTGTCAACTTCTCCTGTTACTATTTCATAAACATAACACATTATACAATCCCCCATAATAAAATCTGTCTTTGTCCTATGGTTGACTACCCTCTTCTGTTACTGTCCCATACACACCATCCACCAATGATTCAGTCATTGGGCTATGCTCAACTGCAACCTTCTATGGCTATAATGTACCATTAAGTCTTCAATGCCAGTGATACTCTCAATGTGTCATATATACAAGATACTCTACAACCTACAAACAATGTAATTTTCCTATACTTCAATGCCCCTTCTCCCGTCTGTCCAATACAGACAAATCACTCTATATATTCCATGGACTTGTTATTCTGCCATACTTCACTGTCGCCTTCTACTGTCACAATGCATATAAAGCATACTCGCCTACTATTAAAACCTCCACTCTGTGAGATATAGACGGGAGGTCATGTGACAAGTGCATGAGGGGGCATTGTAACACCAATGTGTCACCATGGCACCACCCCATTATGAAATGCCTAAATCCATTGCACTGCATAGTGGGGCTTGATGATGCATTAAGCCCCACCTCCACCATGCTCCAGGAAACTGCCTATTCCTCTGGGAGTACTCCTCGAAATTCGGGAAGCTCCTGGAAATTTTGGGAGAGTAGGCATATATGATATAAATTCATTTAAAAAAGAAAGTGCACTCTCTTTAAAATCTCTCTTTACATATCAGGACATAATTAACAATCCTCCAGTCCTCAACAAGTCAAAGAAATTGAAATCTAATCACATGGGACAAATAACTGTCATTATTCCGTCATAAAAAAAATTAAGCGGACATGAAAAAGCAATTACAGCCTTACTACTTTCACATCAGGTAAAAAGGTAATTTGAGTCTTGTGCTGCTAATAACGCACACTTCATTATTTGATCATCAGGAAGGGCTACCAAATCTACACTATCATCATCATCAACATTTATTTACATAGCTCTTTACAATTGGGGACACTATATGGACAAAAGTATTCGGATGCTTGACCATTACACCAACAGGGACTGTAATGACATTGTATTCAAATACATATACTTTAATATGGAGTTGCTTCCCCTTTTGCAGTGATAAAAGCTTCTACTCTTCTTGGAACGCTTCCACAAGATGTTGGAGTGTTTCTGTGGGAATTTGTGGCCATTCATTCTGCAGAGCATTTATGAGGTCAGGCAGTGATGTTGGACGAGAAGGCCTGGCTCGCAATCTCCGTTCCAGGTTATCCCAAAGGTGTTCGATGGGGTTGAGGTCAGGGCTCTGTGTGGGTCAGTCAAGTTCTTTCACACCGATCTCTTCAAACCATGTCTAGTCCTTGCTTTGTGCACTGGGGCACAGTCATGTTTGAATAGAAAAGGGTCTTCCCCAAACTGTTGCCACAAAGTTGGAAGCATAGCATTGTACAAAATGACTTGGTATTAAGATTGCTCTTTACTGGAGATAAGGGGGCTAGCCTAAACCCTGAAAAAAAAGCCCCATAGCATTATTTCTCCTCCACCAAACTTCACAGTTGGCATAATGCAGTCAGGCAGGTAACGTTCTCCCAGCATCTGCAAAACCCAGACTGGCCCTTCTGACTACCAAACAGAGAAGCGTGAATCGTCACTCCACAGTCCAGTGTTGGTGTGCTTTACACCACTCCACCCAACGCTTGACATTGATCTAGGTGCTGTGAGGCTTGTATGCAGCTGCTCGGCCATGGAAACCCATTCCATTAAGCTCCCGCTGCACAATTTTTGCGCTTAGATTAATGCCAGTGGAAGTTTAGAACTCTTCAGTTATGAAATCCGCAGAGCATTGGCGACTTTTACGCACCATGCGCCTTAGCAGTCATTGACCCAGCTTTGTGATTTTACGCGGTCTTCTGCATGGTGTCTTCCACTTTCTAATAATATTCCACAGTTGACCATGGCATATCCAGCAAGGATGAAATTTCACAAACTGTCTTATTGCAAATGTGGCATCTTATTAAAATACGTTTGAAGTAACTGAGCTTTTCAGAACGACCCATTTTGTATCACAAATGTTTCCCAATGGAGACTGCATAGTTAGGTGTTCGATTTATTCACCTTTTGCAACGAGTCTGATTGAAACACCTCAATTCAGGTATGGCCAAATACTTTTGTCCATATAATGTATATAAGAACCTTTGTTAACACCATACCAAGGAGACAAGACATCAGCAATGATGAACAATTACTGCTGTTCATCAGTCTAGAAAGAGTATGAGGCCATTTCCAAATAATCTGAATTTCATCATTCTGCTGTGAGAAAGGTTATTTACAAATGGAGAACAGTGAAGACAGTCGACAATCTTCTCAAGAGTAGCTATCTCAGCAAAATCACTGAAATATCAAACAGTATTATGCTGTGAGAGATGGCAAAGTAACTAAAAGCTACATCCAAGTACCCACAGACCTCTGCCAACACAGTAAATGTTAATGTTCAAAAATATGGCTTTCATGGAACCCCTTATTTAAAAAAACAAAACAAAAAACAAACGAACAAAATACAAGAATCCTAGACCAATGTCCTCTCTGGTCCGATAAGACCAAATTGGTAGTGTTCATGCACAATGCTATATTTGGCGTAAAACAAACACAACATATTACTAGCTGTATACCACAGTGGTGGAGAGGTGATGAACTGATGCAGTTTTGCAGGACCTGAACAACTCGCAATCATTGAGTCCATCATAATTGCCTATTCCTACTAGCGTATTTTAGAGGAAAATGTGAGTCCATCTGTTTGACACAAGCAAACACAATAATTAACCTGGCACTGAATAAAAATAATAAAACACATAAATACTAATAAAAAATCATCCTAAAAATTCTGAACAAACACAGTAGACGATAACAATCTGCAGCTTCAATAAGAGGCTGCTGAGTTCGCTAAACGACAAGAAAAAAAAAAGAGCACTGTAAGGAAATTAATTACTACACTTGATTAAAAGATATTAAAACATGAATCGATTAAAAATATAAAGCTACCACAAAAATATAAATAACATTCTCAATATAACAGTGATAAAAGATATAGAAACTTTCCCAGTGCTAACAAGTGAGGATGTTTTATGTTCCTTCATTATTAACCCCAAAGCACTATAACAGTGCAGTCATTGGATTATGGGATTATGTTCAAATTGCTGGATTTAGTCATCATTAGTGCGAGTGTGATTTGATTCTAAAGAAGTGCATACAAACTAAGTTTGGAATCAATACTGCTATTATTGGTACTTATATGAACACCTGTAAGCTCTTATACCCTTCGACTGAGGATGTTTGATGAACCATTCAGTGTGGTCGCTAGACCAATCAGTGGAATTTTATTCTGAACTGATGGATTTAGTCTTCTTGTAACAAGGTGAGAGCAGTTTGAAATCAAAGGACTGTTTGCTTCTTCTGCACACAATAAAAGGTGTCAGGGTAACGACCTGCAGAATAACTTTAAATTGCTGATATTTTTCACTTTAACATGATAATCTTCTATATATAATCAAAGCAGTGGAAGCTAGGAAGACCTTGAAACAACACTCTATATAGTGGTTCCTCCTTTTTTTCACTATAAGCGGATTAAGGGGAACATTAACGGGGAAAACCACATTAATTATCATCTGTCATCGTGACAATATGATTTTTCATAAGCATTTATTTTACATTAAAAAAAAAAAAAATCTCCCTGGTACAGCACACCCGATAGGAGGCTGTCCCAGCGATGACTTCACTTACCTTAAAAGTCCTATTGTCCATCTCCTCTCTCTGGTCACTATCGCAATGTGGCTTTTGCGCATGTGGGACCTAAGATCACGCATGTGCAGAGACATTTTGCTATAGTAACCAGAAAGGAGAGCAGGTAAGCTGCGGCGAGGGATCCGAAGATCAATCTACCGCAATGCTCTCCGCATAAGATTTAATGGCTAATGACTGCTTCAGATGGCGTTAGCTATTTGGAACAGGTTGCGAAAAGCTAGGCTTTTCAGAACTTGATAAAATGCCCAAACCGCAGTCCTCAATGGCTATTATAGGGATTTGTGTGGTAATTTGCCTAATGGAGGAGATGTCTCCGATATCTCCTGTGTTAAGCGGTTCTTAAATGAACATTTTACTTAAAAATGCCTAAACCATACGGAAAAAGCACATTGTATAGGGCTTCATAAATAGGCCCACTAAGAATGATCCACTATTGATATCACTAAGAACCCTATGTACTGAATGTATACCCTAAAGATACAGAAACACTGCTTGAAAGAAGGAATTTTAGGTTTTAAATAGCACTGGGGAGTTTATGTATCGTTTGGCATCATCTGAAGGCACTGTTATATTGAGATGTGATTTTGGTGACTATATATTTGTATTTAACTTATGTTTTAATATCTTTAAATAAAGTGTAATAATACATTTTTTTCAGCACTCCTTTTTCTTCCTTTTATCTGTCAGATAGTATAAATTGGATCAAGCAAAGGAACAATGCAACCAAGCACACTGGTATATCTATGGCAGAAAAAGAATCAAGGTTTTGGAACGGCTAAATCCAATTCCAGTCCTCAATCCCATTTAAATGCTGTGAGAAAACCTTAAGAGAGCTGTGAACAAACCAAATTCCCTTACACATTAATGAACTGAAACAATTCTGTAATGATGCTATCTAAGAAACTAATAAAAGCATACAAAAAATGATTAATTCAAATTATTACTGCTAAAGAAGACTCTACGACTAAATGAATCATGGGGTGTATTTTTTTCACATATGGTTATTTCATGTTGGCCTATTATTTGTTGAATAATCACAATGTAAGATGCAAGTTATTTTTCTAAATACAATTCGGACTTGATGAGGATAACATGATTGTTAATTATGTCATAATGGGGCATGTTTAAGAGTGAACGCATTGTATGAAAGAGTTTTCAAACCTCATCGCATAGAAAAGGGTTGAACTATCTTTCATATTTATTTAAAAAACTCCACAGGAACAGCAGTTCCAAAAAACTGCTGTTCCTGTGAAGTGCAAAACTCAGCACTGCCTCTTCACTTTCTAAGAAGATTGCGATCCATGGGCGTCCTCTTCTCACTGCAGTGGGCATGCGCCGACTGAAAATCTCGGGCATGCGCACAAACATCCCTGTACTTTACTATTGCAGAGAGCGGTGTGTGACAGGGAGGGATCATGTGCTTTTCGGAGCAGAGCTGAACAGTACTGAAAACTATCAAAAACGGTAATGTACGGCAGCCTGAGCTGGCGTACATTACCATATGTGAAAAAGCATTTTCAACTGTTGTTAAATTGCTGTACACAGCAGTCCCCATAGACATCTATGGGGACTACTATGTACATTGAACAAAAATGCAAATCAGCAGATATCTATAATATCTGCTGCAATGCACTGTTGGTGGATTAGTTAAATACTTAAATTTGCATTTATTCCAATTGACATGAAAATTAGCTTTATTAAATAGGCCCCAATATATAAATACGGGTTTAAAAGAGGATGAATTATTTAACATGACTGTCCCTCTACAATTCCCCATATGGTCTTCTCTTATACTCTACTGTCTCCTTCTCCTATCATAATGCAGTCTATGTATTAAAGTGCGAGCAGCCATTAAAATGGAGTAAACAGCAGTTTTCGTCATAAAACGGCAATCGCAAAATGTATAAAGGGTTTATGGCAGGAGAACCCACTTAATATTTATCAATGCAAATTAATATGGGGACTGCGAAATGCTGCAATTCATCAAGCTTTGCATTTCGCAGCAAGGTAATTAAATCTCAGGATGGCTTTACCTGTCATTGTCTATGGGATCCAGCTGAAGCCTCTCTGGCTTCTCTGGATCCTTCGCCCATGGAAGCACTATGCAGATAGAACTTTTTCCAGGCTACCAGTAAATAGGAAAAACAGTTAGCGCTAGAGTGGGGACTTCGCCATGGCTCCCAGGCGAGCCCTGGAATGGTACGTTTCACTGGTGCTCAAACATGCATCACTGCGATTTGCAGTGATGCATATTGATGGGTACAGAATGATTTTAATGCATAGATCCCTAAAACTACTTCTCCTGTCACTATCACATATCAACAAATCTCTGTACAAGCCTTGTCACTATGTCACAGACAATATACTCCCCCAATGATCCTGTCACTCTCCAAATACTCCCCTGTTATAGAGACAAATCTCTTTACTAACCCCTAAATATGTTGTCGTTGTCCTATAGGCGACTGTCCTCCTGTCACTATTTCATACATTTAATGTATTCTAATTAGCCTATCATAGATTATACTTATACTACATCCCTCTTCTGTAAGTGGTCCCTGTCTGGTTAAGCTGCCTTCAATAACAAACTATCCATTCGCCCAGTCCCGTCCAAGTCCTCGTTTCAAGCTCAGGTCCCTGCGGATTATCTACTTGGCATACGACTTGATACCACGTCCTCTTCCTCTAAGTTATTTAGAACGGTTCTCACCCGTCTGTTTTTCCCGGATAGAGGCCGCCATCTTAGCCTCCCTGCCTCCGCCTCTCGACGTGACGCCACCAGCGGTGACGTGGCAGACAAGACAAGTTACTCACACAGAGCTCGCTGGCTGAGCGAAAAACCTGAAAGTGACTTTCCCTTTTGCTATTGGCTGAGATTAGAATATGTGAAACGTCACGTTCTACTTGGAAGTTGGAAACAAGAAGTTTGTGCGTTCCAATGCAAACCTGTAAGGAGCGGTTTCCTAATGAGTGCTTGTATTGTCGTCTGATGGTCCTGTGTTATTCTCGTTTATTTATATAGCATCACCAACGCTCTACAGATAGAATATTCAGTACCTATCCCATTGAAGTCTAAATCGTAACCACAGAAACACACACTGTGCCACCGCGCTGCCCAAAATGTACCCTAAATACAGCTGACACCACCATCACCACGTATACTGAATAAACAGGACAACTTTAAAAGTAGTAGAAATGTGTGTTAATTAAATATATCCTGGCCCAATTTTTATTTTCCTTTTGTTTTTGACAAATGTAAATATGAATATTTTACAGTGTATTTGTTTCAGGAATTGTGTGCTAGTTTCTACAACAGTATTACCAAGTGTGTTTGCAGAGCTTAACTTGCCTACAGATTTAGCAAATAGCCATTGAAAAAAATCACAAGTTGTCGCTTGAGTTAAGCACGCATTCATATGTTTGTCACTAGTTGTTGATTTATTGAGATATTTCTCTATGTTGACTAGCTGTACAATACAGTACAATCCTGTTCAGCATTGTGACAAGATGGACCTCAGAAAACAAAAACAAAGAAAAAGCGCTCCAATCCAATTACTCACTCTGAATCTGGAACGAGCAGCTCTTAGGGAGAATATCCCAATTCTCTAATAACAATATGAAAACATTACTATAGCGCTCAATTCCAGACCAACATTTAAAACAAATAAATATGAATATAAACAAAAAACAAATGTCAACAAAAATACACCAATCAAATCAATCGACATATGTAAAGCATGTGATCAAATACGCATAGATTATATGTCCATAGATTTAAGAAAACACAGTAAAAACCTTAATGAATCCCCATAATAGATATCCGCAATGTATCACTGTGACGAAACAAGTGTGATACGCCATTCTGTGTCTCGTTTCTCACATAATGTGGATTATAGTACTTTTTATAGCCCTTGTTTTTGTTCCTCAGCTCACCAGACTACAACTGCATTGTCCAATTACATGTGGTTAAGGGGACATTGTAGTTCAATGTAAATATGTATATTATGTATTATATATTGATGACTTGCAGTAATGTTATTCATTGTCCTTAAACTGAAGCCAGGAGGGTGGTGTCCACAATACATTAATTCTCCCCCCTCCTTCCTCTACAGGAAGCATGGAACAGCTGGGAACCCTGTGATTTCACAAAGTAGTGTAAGGGGTTAATTTTAGGAGGGGCTCACTGCTACCTTATCCTTGGAAGTAGGGGAAGCCAATTAGCATCAATTGTTTTCCTTAGGACTAGTCCAGATGTTCTGTCTGCATCCTAGCAGGGGGCTTCTGTGAAAGGACAGCTCATCTTCACTGCCCTGTCCAAACCCCCTAGTCCTGCACTGGCCAATGGTTAAGAAGAATAGACCCAGGGGTTTGCCCAAGGAGGGGAAAGACTGGATATTAGACCTGAGATATAAGGAACGACTCCAGGGAGGAAGGGTGGTCATTCTGGGATTTCATTCATGAAGGTGCAAGATTTAGATTTGAGTTGTCGTTCTCTAACTAGAGTCTATATATGCAGCTGAGAGAGATCCATAGGTCGTGAAGTCTGGACAGCCAGGTGACTATAACTCCTTAAGCTAGTGGGGTAAGGGACAGATTATGTGGTAAACCTGCCTGGCATTTATTTACTGTGTGTACATAATATTCTAGTGCTGTTTGTATGACAATAAATATACTGTTGTATTTTTATAACTGCATTTGCTTGAGTGACCATACGAATCCTAGAAGTACTGGGTAGACTTCCCTGGCATAGGAAGGCACCCGTGGGTATTATCAGCATAGAGGTGGTACTGAAGGCCAAAGGAGCGGATGAGGACACTTAGGGAGGAGGTGTAGAGGGAGAAAAGCAGGGGGCCAAGAACGGAACCTTGAGGAACACCAACAGGTAAGGGAAGAGGGGGGAATGTGAAGTCATGTGTAGAGACTGAGAAGGAACAGTTTATGTCAAAGTCATAAATTTGAAGTGCAAGACCCCAGCACAACAATCTGCCATTTTCCCCTGAGGTGTGTTGTAGCCACTTTAAAGGATTATGATCAGTCACCACAGTAAAATGTCATCTATACAAATAAGGTTGAAGTTTTTCCACTGCCCAAACAATGGGCAAACATTCCTTCTCAATTGTAGCATACCTCACCTCCCGGTTTAGCAGTTTTCTGCTCAAATAGATGAAAGGGTGCTCCTGCCCATCTGGCCCCACCTGGCTAAGTACTGCTCCCAATCCATACTGTGGCGCCTCAGTTTGCACAATAAAGTCCTTGTCATAATTGGGCGCCAACAGTATTGGAGCACGAACCAGGGCTTCCTTTAATGACTAAAATTCCAGCTCACAAGCAGGTGTCCAGTCAACTACTTTGGGGAGTTTCTTCTTAGTGAGAACTGTCAGAAGTTTCGCTACAGTGCTAAAGTCCAGGATGAAATGTCTGTAATACCCTGCAGTCCCTAAGAAGGACAGTACTTGTGTTTGGGTTGTGGTCCGTGGACAGTCTTGGATTGCCTCTATCTTAACTGGTTCTGGCTTAACCCTACCTCCCCCCCTACCAGCTGGCAAACTGCTTGGGACAGGAGCATCACTGGGCATCTCCACAAGGTCAGGATGGCAGGAGACAACATCGAGCAAAGAGCTGGCTGTTTCCTGAAGACATAGCAGATGGAGTCTGTTCCTCTGGGTTGAGTTTTGCAGGTGTAGATGTTGTAGACTGTTGTCGGGCAGCTTGGCCCCGGGTAGTGGAGTTGAGAAATGCGGTCACAATTTCACCCTAACATCGTTGCCCAAGATCACATCAGTTGGGAGGCCATCCATAATGACAACATTTTGCAGCTCTTGGCCATCTCTCCGGTCCAGATACACCCTTGCTACAGGCACTTCCTTCTCTAGTCCATCTGCCACGGTAACTATGGTTGTGCGACCCTGTAATACTGCAGCAGGATCTATAAGATGGGACTCACTACAGTGATTGAGGCCCCTGAGTCTCTAAGTCCTTCTCCTTGCAGGGGTCCCACTTGTACTGGCTACAGGTTCCTCCACATTTTTTGGGTGGTCTTTTGGACTCACAGGTGACTCTTCCCACCAAGTCACCTTCAGACACGCCACACTCCGTTGGGCTGGTAGGGGTGGAAACAGTCTCTACTGGCTCACCTTCGCCAGTTAAGCAAGTCAGCTAGGCACCAAGACTCGGATTAGGGGCACGAGTCTGGGCTGCTGGGACTGTGGGGCAGTCCATCCTTAGGTCACCGGTTTTCCCGCAGCTGTAGCATCACTTCTCTACCCTGGGCTCTGGGGGTCTCTGATAACTCCCAGGGACAGGACGGGGCAGTGGCTGGCGAACGTTTCCCACTTGGTTGGATACTTGCTTTTGGGAATGCTAGCACTTTACTACCTATAATTCACATTACAGCAGAGAGAGTGAACAATGCAAAACTAGCTGAACAGCACTTCCTATAGAATAAGCTGTTTTTTTCGTTGTATCAATCGCCGTATCAATTTGCAAATTTCTGAAAATTCAATCATAAGTTAAGTTTTAAAAAAGTCACTAATTCAGACTATATGCCTGGGTTTGTGATTCTGTTATGTGTTTATTTATAAATAGTACAAACATTGAATGATTCCCACAGCAAATGATGGAGAAGTGTACAAAGAATGAGTGGTGGATCAGGCTTATAACAAAGTGTTTACAAAGGATGAAGATTCTTGCCTGAACGTGGCTTTACCTTCCAGCTGAATGTAATGTGGTTAAAACTAAAAGTCCTATTCACTTTTAATTTTATATCCTCAGTTGATTCACGTCTCATTTTGTGTTTATGTCATACATGCATGTCATTTTAATGAAGATAAATATTTAAAAATTGAGAAGCTGATGCTGAATTGCAGAAAGTATTCACAGAAGAACAGCGCTGTGGAGAGTAGAAATATATACATAAATTGTAATAATTACTTTACCAAATCTACATAAAAATAAAGGATTGGTTTCTTATGATAAAACACACTTTATTACATACAGATAGATATTGCATATAAAAAAATATAATTACCTATACAAAACCACACCAATATAGTAGAAAAAAGATCCTGTTTTTAATGCCGCTGCTACGTTTGGTGAATATTATTCAGTATATAAGTCCCTGATACACGTAAGATTTCAACACAATTCTTTTCTGGAATCCTCCATTGACAAATTAGAGAACAAATTATTGCAAAGATATTGATAATGCATTGGAGTACTGATCCTGAGATAGTCTCTATGAGTAATCTGTTGATATTTCATATAAGTGTTCCAGTGGACATTTCAAGTGTTTAATTTCCTGTCTCTCCTCTCCTCGCACAATAAAAATCAATGGTCCATACACAAGAAAAAAACTTCTCTTACCGGTAATAATCTGTTACTCATGCCTTCCGGAGGATCTTAGGAATAGCCAGTGGCAGATCCAGGGGGGGGTGGCGATCGGGGCGATCGTTCCCCCTAGCAGGGGCTTGCTGCTGACGGCTGCACACTGTGCAGGTCCATTCAGCAGTGACAGTGTGCTGCCCGGCTGCTCTGATTGTGTTTTAAACACAATCAGAGCAGCGGGACAGCACACTGCCAATGCTGAATGGACCTGCACATACTGTGCAGCCGTCAGCAGCCGTAGAAATTAGAAAGGGGGCGGGGCCTAAATTCCCCCCCCCCCCCCCCTAAAATCGCCCCGGGTAGAGCAGTTGCCTAGATCCGCCCCTGGGAATAGCCAAATTGAGCGAGCATCCGCAGTCCTCACCGCTGGTGTATAGTTTAATTACTCACTGCATTGATTGCACTGTCCGTCTCCACTATCATCTAGTAAGAGTACTAAACTCAGGTTAGAGTCTTGTTTGGAATATATATGAAGCAGGAACAGAAAAATCAAGTTGCAGTGTCACTACTGATGCTGAATTGCGTCCAAAAGGTAAGCTCTAAAAAGCTGCATGTAAAGCGTATCTCAAGATGCATCCAGCTCTGCACCTGTAGAATATGCATCAGACGTTGAATATGACTAGATTTACATCAGATGTAGTTATACTCGGATACATTTGCACCCTACCAGGTCATAAGCACAAGAAAAGTTTGTTTACATTTGGTTTGATACCAAAAAACTTATTCGCTATTAGGTTTGATTTAAACAAAAAACCTATAATAGCGTAGATTTAATCTTGCTTCTCCTATACAAATGGAAGTAGCAAAAAATATTTAAAAAATACACCCACAAAATAATATAGACATAAGCAATAAAGAAACTACTTATCAACTTCAGAGGCAATTCCGCAATCAGCCGATCAGAAGCAGCAAGCTAGTTCTGGTGACCATCATTATTATCATTGTGTATTTGCAACAGCCCGTAGACAACCGTTAAGTGATATGACTACTGACAGGCGCATATGTGTCTCCATGTAGGCGTGCCTCAGTTCACAATTACAGGAACACGACCCCATGTTGAACACGGTCTACGTTAGCACAGCCCTGTTCTGCCTATGCAAGCATACAAAGGTGCAAGTGTCAGATCTACCTACATACGTAGGTGTGTGCTCAGAGCTGGATTAAGGCTTTGGGGGTCTCGGGGTACGTAATACAGGGTGGTCCCTATGGTCTAAAATTTAGGGCATAGTGTCATTCATGAAAAAGAGAGAGAAATACTCTGTTATTGTTACCCTCATATCTCTCTCATTGCCCTTTCCATACGTCTACCATTACCCCCTCCATATCTCTCCCATTGCTGCCGACCTCCATATATCTCTCATGTCAGCTCCCTCCCTATAGTTCTCTTTACAGACCCCTCCCTATAGTTCTCATTACAGCTCCCTCCCTATAGTTCTCTTTACAGCCCCCTCCCTATAGTTCTCATAACAGCTCCCTCCCTGTCTGTACCTGTATATATGCGTGTGCCCACTGTGTTTGTTTCTGTATATTTGTGCGCCCAGTGTGTCTGTTCATGTATATATGTGTGCCTAATGTGTCTGTTCTTGTATATATGTGTGTCCAGTGTCTATACCAGTATTCGTATGCCCAGTGTATGTGTGCCCAATGTCTGTACCAGTGTCTATGGGCTCAGTGTTTCCACCTGAGTATGTGTGCCTAGTGTATGTATGCCTAGTGTCTGTATCAGAGTATCTGTGCCCAGTATGTGTACCTGTATATGTGTGTTCTGCTCTTGTCGCTTTCCCTAATTGTAGCTGCTGGTGTTTTTAGCTCAGTTGCTGCTTGTCTGGATCCTAGAATGTTGGGGGCCCTATTTTGAAAAAAATCTCTACATGAAAGTTAGAAAACTCCAACCAGCTCAGGCGTTAAATAAATAGCATCCACATTTAATAATTAGGCCTCCCTCCAGCCCTAACATTAAAATAATAGTATTCACATTTGATAAATAGCTCTATTTCCCTCCAACCAGCCCTGACATTAAATTAATAGCATTTACGCTTAATAAATATAACCATTTCCCACAACCATCTTGACGTTAAATAATGGATATTTACATTTAATGAATAGCCCTCCTCCCCAAACTCAACCCCACATTCAATTAATAGCCTCAAAATACCCCAGCATTAAATTAAAGGTCCCGCCACCTCACCTTAAATTAATAGGCTCCACTATTAAATTAAATAGACGTAAATAGACATTTACGTCTAATAAATATACCTATTTCCCGCATACATCACTGCCATTAAATAATTCATGCTTAATATATAGACCTCATTCTCCCCAAACAGCCCCACATTCAATTAATAGCCCCCAAACCACCGTAGCATTCAATTTATGGTTCCATCACCCCATCTTAAATTAATAGGCCTCACCAATAAATTAAATTGCCCCACCATCATCCTATTAATAAAATAGCACCAATTAAATAATTAGCCCTCACCTGAACCATTAATTTACATTAGTTTAATAGCACTGTGGCTTAGTGGTTAGCACTTCTGCCTCTCAGCACTGGGGTCATGAGTTTGATTTCTGACCATGTGGAGTTTGTATATTCTCCGTGTGTTTGCGTGGGTTTCCTACAGGTGCTCCGGTTTCCTCCCACACTTCAAAAACATACTAGTAGGTTAATTGGCTGCCATCAAATTGACCCTAGTCTCTCTCTCTGTCTGTGTGTGTGTATGTTAGGGAATTTAGACTGATCTGAGTTCTCTGTACAGCACTGTGGAATTAGTGGTGCTATATAAATAGTGGATGATGATGATAGCCTACCTCCCACCCTGTGGCGGAACTAGCAAACTGTAGGCCCCGGTGCAGGGAGGAGGGAACCGGGGCCCCCAACCCTCTGCATCTGCCATGCAACGTGCCTCGTTACTCCTATGGGCCCTGGTGCACCACAACTGCTGCATCAATGGTAGTTCCTCCACTTCTCCCTCCCACAATATATTAAGACCCCCCCACTCACTTTCATCACACATTATATTAAGACCCCCCTTCCATCCCTCACACATTATATTAAGAATCTCCCCTCCCTTCTATCCCTCACGTATTATATTTAGAACCCCCACCAATCACACTCACACACTATATAAACATATACCTCTCTTACCTCACACTTACCTTGTCACATTCACAGTGTGAGAGGTGCAGACAGCCTCTCTTGCCGCTCTGCATATATGGGACGTCACCATGCGCGTCCCATGTGCCTCCTGTCTTTAACACTGAAAGGAGGAGGCAGCCACATATAGGGATCTGCGGCCACTAGAAGGAAGGTTTGTGGTCCCAGAGGAGGGGGCCAGCCACCAACTATCTCACGACTCGTTGTCACCTGGTCTGGACGGTCCCCTGACAGAGGCGGGGCTCAGGGTACATGCCACCCCCAACCTTAATCCGACCCCAAAATAATTCAAGACACTAGACAGCCTCCTGAGGACACCAGCCTACCAGGATAAGTCCCAGTAGGTTCTATGCCCAATACACTCATGCCCACCTCCATCTGGCTCTGTGTACAACTTTTTTTTGGCTAAGCAAACAGGTCTATGTCCAACTTAACATAAGATCTGTGAGGGAATGGATAGCACTATAAGCCTGTATCTGAATAATGAGTTCTTTCTTTAGTTTATCTCCCCTGTGTGTTTGTATACAGTTTTATAGCCTCAGCATGCTAATTACAAAGGAAGAGTGGGCTATGGTTTTGGCTGGCTTTGTTGTAAAGCATGTAGTACTGTGTAGTACATCATAACCTAGGGCCTGATTCATTAAGGATCTTAACTTAAGAAACTTCTTATTTCAGTCTCCTGGACAAAAGCATGTTACAATGCTAGGAGTGCAAATTAGTATTCTGTTTTGCACATAAGTTAAATACTGACTGTTTTTTCATGTAGCACACAAATATCAACTTTAAATTTCAGTGTACAAATATGCTATCAAGTATTTGTGTGCTACATGAAAAAACAGTCAGTATTTAACTTATGTGCAAAACAGAATACTAATTTGCACCCCTTGCATTGTAACATGCTTTTGCCCAGGAGACTGAAATAAGAAGTTTCTTAAGATAAGATCTTTAATGAATCAGGCCCCTAGTAAATTCCACCCAAAATTACATTTTACATTTTGACTTTTCCTTTAAACTAGAGATGCTCACTGACTCCCATGAACTGACTTTGGTTTTGGATCTGGATTAGCTTTGTGTTTTGGTTTTGGCAAAACCACATTCGTGTGTTTTGGTTTTGGTTTTGGATTTTTTAGAAAAAATCCTAAAATATGCTAAAATCACATAATTTTGCTCTTTTTTTTGTTCCTACATTATTATTAACCTCAATAGCACTAATTTCAAGTCACTTGCAGTCAATTTAGACCACCTCACAGGTCATAATAATATTTTCATACACTTTCGGACATATACCACAGCGACCTAGCTGGATTGTAAGCGACAGAGCAATGACTTAAACACACGGCAGTTCATAGTACATCATGGACACATTGGCACACAGCAGTGGCAGAAAAGAAAAATGGGGGTCCGGCCTCCCTCCCACCCCTTGCTATGTTGGACCTTAAAAAGGAATTCAAAACTCGCGTGATCCGAGATCCGAGAACGTCGCAATGACGTTTTGCCTCGTTTTCAATTCGGTGGGCGCGCGACAGTACTGAGCCGACTACTCAGATTCCCTAAGTTTGGGTACCGAGCCTGAGCATCTCTACTTTAAACATGATTGGGAAATACTTTAGCTTCTCCAAAATATCCTGCCCACATCTTATACAAACTTGAATTTCACATTAATTTAAGTATGGTAAGCAAATTGTTAATGAAATAATTGAATTCCTGGTTTGGTTGTTTAATTTCATTCTGAACATGTAGTTCCCCTCATTAATACTTCACATCTGACACAGACTGTGTATTTCCTAGGTTCCCAAAGTGTGCGCCGCGGCTCCCAGGGGTGCCACGGCACTGTCACAGCGGTGCCGTGGCCAGGAGGAGAAAAAAAAACTTACCAACCTGGCACCACCAGGGACCCAGCATCCTCCTCCCTCCTCGCTTCTCACTGAATGTCGAGCGTGACATCATCACAGTGGCGGATCAGGGGGGCAGCAGGGGCTTGCTGCCGACAGCTGCACACTGTGCAGGTCCGTCCAGCAGTGACAGTGTGCTGCCCGGCTGCCCTGATTGTGTTTTAAACACAATCAGAGCAGCTGGGCAGCACACTGTCACTGCCGAGCGGACCTGCACATACTGTGCAGCCGCCAGCAGCCTTATATATCGGAAAGGGGGCGGGGCCTAAATTGCCCCCCCTAAATCACCCCGGGTGTGAAAATTTCCTAGATCCGCCCCTGCATCATCACACCCGACATTCGGTGACAAGCGGCAGAAGAGAGGATGCTGGGACCCGGGCACCGCCGAATTGGTAAGACAGAAGAAAAGACAGAAGAAATAGAAGAAAGAAGTATGGTAAGTAAAGAAACAGAGGGGAATGGTGATAGGAAACAGCAATGGAGGGGCAAACGAATGAAGGAAGGGGAAGAGGGAGGATGCAGAGGGTGCAGAGTGAGGATGTAGAGGGGGCAGAACGAGCATTCAGAGGGGCAGAGCGAGCTCTTGCAGAGGGGCAGAGTGAGTGGATGAAGGGGGCACAGAGTGTGTGGAGATGAAGGTGGCACAGTGTGTGTTAGCTGTAAATTGTTCTTTGACAGAAATATAATTGAAAAAAATATATAAAATTATTATTTTCCCTTGGATTAATGTGTATTATTTTTGCATACAACTATATAAGTATTTCTGTCCTGACCTAAATACTTATTATGCTTTTTTGACCCAATTACTTATAAAATGGGACTGCTCAGTAATTATTTTGCAGGGGTGCCTTGAAAAAATTATGGAGCCTCTAAGGGTGCCGTGAACTGCAAAAGTTTGGGAACCACTGGTGTATTTGCAGCCTCTGTCAACCTTACAGTGTCGGTGAAATCTACAGCCTTTCTGTAGGCAGCTAGGAGAGCATAATAGTCCTTGCTATGTCTATGCCTGAGCAACATAAAACTGGCATTGTAATATTGTCCCCATATGTCTGAGCTGACATTTACGTCTAGAAATATTAGTGTACTTAGCTTACTTTATGCTTTTATGTGCTGCATGTGTTTTGTTGCTGCATGGCATTTCAAGCTGGAAATAATTGTTTTTTATGTGGTTTTATCTCAAACCTCCAAATTTGTCTAACATTACAACAGTATATATTTAGACATTTGACATGGGAACCTGTTTTCCATTTTTCATGATTTAAAAATTGCTGTTAACTACAGTCCCCATACAACATGATGGAACTTGATCAATAGCATAAAGAAGAATGGAATAGAATTTACAGATTTCTTTTAAAATTTTTGGAAACTTACCCAAATAGACTCACATCTGTAATGGTGACTTCTAAAAAGTGTAAAAACAAGTGGGTGAATACTTGTCATCAGTTATTGTCTGTTTTTTTTATTTGTAATTAAGAAATAACAATGAAATAAAAATAGTTTTTCATCTGAATTTTTGAATAAATCAATTTTGATTTCAGGATGTAAAACAATTAAATGTGAAAAGCGCTTTATAGCCTCTGTCTGTATTTATTTTCTAACCTCTGTAAGTGAAACATCTGTTTCACTTTTCAATTTCCATTTCAATTTCATCTATGTTAGGCTATACAGTGCATAGTTGTTTCTAACTGCCACTTTTTCCACTAGAGAGCAGTATTGTATAACATTTTTTCTACCGAATGTATTAAATATTTGCTCTATTACAACTTACATGGATTTGCATCTACTATGTGAGTGGAATTTTGTTTGACCATCTGTGTCCCAATCAAAGAATTCAACTGATATTGTCGAAAAAGTTTAACTAGAATTTAAAGCTTCTCCCTACATTCCTATCCAAATGGTCTGTATGTGCTTTCTACAAACAACATGAGGACCACAACCAATTCATTAGTCAGCATACTGTTGTGCGCAGAGTCTTTCCAATTCCAGAGGGCCAGGGAAAAGGGGAGCCAGTCAAACATTAATTAAACTCAATCCCTAGCTATTACAGGTTTGCCATCATATACACATGCATGACAAACCTCAGGTTTGGACCCAAACATGTTGAATATTCCCAAAGCCATTCCAGGGAGTTATTTTGTAATTACTCAATAAAGATGCATTCTTATTTTTTTGTCCATTACTGTAATTGATCCGAAAAACCCTGGGAACTGATTCATTGATGCTCCACAGTCTATATAATTTCTGTATTATGATCAGTCTAATAATTATACTAGTTTAAAAAACAGCTGGGTCAAAATAGTATTTGTCTCGTGGTCAATCTGCCACTTGGAGTCTGGTGAAGATAGAGGCCAATTTGCCTTCCTTGAATCGTATTTATCCATGAGCTCTCTTCCATCTGTGCTGTGAAATGTGCACTTCGTCCCAACTCCTTAATTAAAGAAATATATGTAAGAGCCGCTACACTGATGGGTAAACTTCCTATTTATTTATCCACTTAAAACACGTGAAAGTGGGGGGGCGTGGCCTGAATGACATTTTAACTAGACGTGCTTTCTCAGTGATCTCCCTTCTGAGGTCGCAATTTCTTATTTTGACCTTGTTGGACTCATCTACACTTTGACCCTTCTGTGAGTGCTTCTGGTACTGACTGACCCAAGTATCGCCGTGGCTTGCACCACCCCTGCAACCTCAAATGCTGCCTTCCTTGTCTGCCACGTGGAAGTGACCTTCATGACGCTGGCGCCTGGTGCCTCTGGGTGACCCCCCCTGAGTTCCCGGCTCCCATTGAGAACTTACCTGGCTGTGTGGGCTCCTTGTTTTGGCCGTGATTGCTGGAGTGGACCGTGGCCGGCCACTTCTGGTTTACGGCTACGGGACCAGGACCACTGAGATGTACATATCGGGAACTGCTGTTCTCTTACCAAGCTTGAACCAAGCCTAGCGCAAGTCTCCCTAGCCTTTCAGAGCAGAGACATAGGAGTCTGTGAGACAATACCCAGGGACAGAGACCTTCCCATATAGAAGTGAGAGAAGCGAGTACTCTGGGCATCTTTATACCAGGACTAGTAATTAGTCCCTGGGTCAGCAGTTCACATCATTCTATGCTGGGGCACCTTACTCAAATCTGTATGTAGCCTACATCTTGGTACCTCTCCACGTTTGTAGCGGTGCTTTATCCTCCCTCTACAATATCATCCATGCATCTCTCCAGCCATGCTACATAAAGCCTAAATAGATGGGGAGGGACCCTTCTGCTCACATGTGATTCTACCCTCAATGTACCTGCTCCAGGCGCTTGAGCTGATACAGCCCTCACTCCTAATCTAACTCAGTTTCAGACGGTGGCATTAAGTTCACTACTTCAAAAATATCGCTTTTAATTGGGTCTTGACACCACCATGGCAGCCAAAAAGAATAAGCCTGTGACATCACCCTCTGCAGTTCAATTCTTTAAACCACAAGCTTCATCAACCACAGGGGCTATACCTAAGTCCGAGGGTTCTGGTGTATCCAATACCGCACGGTCGCCACCTTCTCCAATTCCAGCACCCCAGACTGACTTACTCTCACAGACCGACCCCGACGGTCCGCTTTCTGTCAAAACCATGCAACTCATGCTGACCATGTTTAAGGTGGATCTGATATCTGACATGCGCTCCTCCCTACGGGAAGTCACTGAGCTGGGAGGGGCGCACCATGCACATCGAGGATAAAATGGAAGAGCTGGCGGCATCACATAAATGAGCTCATCACCGCACATGAACAGCTGGAAGCCCAAGTCTTTTCCATACCTGACAAACTAGCTCATATTGAGGACCACTCCATCCCGGAGTCAGTCTCTCCTTCTGAGCTTTCTACCTTTCTTCAGGAACTTTTCTGCGAATTGCTCCCGACCACCTCAGAACAAGACCCACTCCTGGACCGTATACATGGACTTCCGAAACAGAGGTCTGGCCCGGACACTATGCCTCATTACACACTTATGCGGGTTCATTTCTACCACATCAAAGAGAGGATCATGAGGGCGGATAGTTCTTCTGACTCCGCGAAGATTCTACTGGACTTACAACTCTTTCCTGACTTCATCGTGACTGTTAGCTGGTTCCTATCCGCTGCCTCCGTGCACTACAGTCTTCAGACCACTTCAACTCTGCTGTGTTTCATCGTAACTGTTAGCTGATTCCTATCCGCTGCCTCCGTGCACTACAGTCTTCAGACCACTTCAACTCTGCTGTGTTTCATCGTGACTGTTAGCTGATTCCTATCCGCTGCCTCCGTGCACTACAGTCTTCAGACCACTTCAACTCTGCTGTGTTTCATCGTGACTGTTGCTGATTCCTATCCGCTGCCTCCGTGCATTACAGTCTTCAGACCACTTCAACTCTCCTGTGTTTCATCGTGACTGTTAGCTGATTCCTATCCGCTGCCTCCGTGCACTACAGTCTTCAGACCACTTCAACTCTGCTGTGTTTCATCGTTACTGTTGCTGATTCCTATCCGCTGCCTCCGTGCACTACAGTCCTCTGACCACTTCAACTCTCCTGTGTTTCATCGTGACTGTTTGGCTGATTCCTATCTGCTGCCTCCGTGCGCTACAGTCTTCAGCTCATCTCAACTCTCCCGTGTTTCCTCGAGACTGCTACAACTGATTCCTATCCGCTGCTCTCCGTGCTCAACAGTTCCAGCTCAGCTCTACTCTCCCGTGGTTCATCGTGGCTGCACCTGCTGGTTGCTATCCGCTACCTCCGTGTACCTGCAGAGTCCTGCTGGCTGCTACTCCTCAGTTCTACTCGTGTCTGCAGCAGCTGATCCGCTCTCCGTGCTTCTCAGTGTTCCTGCTGGTCTCTACTCGCCAGTCTGCATCGGATCTGCGCTTCACTGCTTTCCTCCCGTCTAGACCATCGCTACTCTTCAGGGTCCTCCAGGAGTCCAGTTCTACATACTACTGCTTCCTGAGTATTTGTTCCCCTGCTGGTCTACCTACCTGTGCGCTGCACCTACTTGATTACCGCTTCACCCTCCAGGGACTTCGCATCCTGCCGGCCTTCAGCCGTTCAGGTATCTCTGCACTCCTGTCTGACAGCCTGCTCCTGAACCACGGTATGCATACTTCTCATTGACTGTGTTGGTGTATTGCATATCTTGCTGGACTGAGTTGTTCTCCTCTGGAGCTTACTATCCGCTGAGACTTTTGCCATCATTGACTGTGTTATCTTTTGCCCGGATAGTTTCTGTGACTTTATATTATTGCAGTGCTGTTCGTCATTACTATATTGTGCATGTCATTGTGGATCAAGTTCAAGGTGCCCGTGTATCCTCTGTATTGCAGTCTCTCCCCGTGCTCCTCCTCACATATATATTCAGTGGTACAACTTGCTAGAGGCAGACCACTGATTCCTGTTTCCAGTGTCACCTGTTCCAGTGTCCTCCCACATAGCAGTGGTACAACTTGCTAACGCAGACCACTGACTTCCCTGATACCTTCACCTGGATCCCATTCCTTCACCCAGACAGCGGTACAACTTGCTAAACGCAGACCGCTGACTCTCATCACCTCCTCGTTTCTGTTGGACATTCCTCCTCACTATAGCAGTGGTACAACTTGTTACCGCAGACCACTGACTACCCTCACGTGTCCTTTGTCCATTCAGTTCCTCGTGTATTACTACATATATATTACCAGTGCTGCTAGTCATAGACTTTCCCGAGCATCTCTATCAGCTGCTGTCTCCTGTTCCGTGATCACCCCGCTACCAGAGTACCATATTACCACCTATACTGCTCTGGTAAGCTTATCACCTGGTGATCCCTGGGTAAAGACTCCTAGTGCCCGTGACAGTAAGATCAGGCCATGACAGACCCAGATACGGAACCTACAGCTAAAGAGATGCTGCGGAATTTGGTTACCCGTATTGAGCAACAGGAAGTTCGCCAACGGCATTTACTGCGGTGTTACCAGGCGTTAGGCTCCCAAAGAACATCTGGGCAAGATGCCACAGCTACTGTTGATGCTACTGTGCCTTCCTCCGTTTCCCCAGTGCCATCCCAGGTGTCTACGGCTTCCACGCTTCACCTGCCTACTCCGTCAAAGTATGATGGAGACCCCAAAACATGTAGGGGTTTTCTTACTCAATGCTCTGTTCATTTTGAGCTCCAACCTCAAAATTTTTCTACCCATCGTTCCAGAGTGGCCTATCTTATTTCATTGTTTTCTGGACAAGCTCTCGCTTGGGCTTCCCCTCTGTGGGAGAGAAACGATCCTGTATTACAAGATAGTGCCAAATTCATTTCTATGTTCCGAAGTGTGTTCGATGAACCAGGTCGTGTGACCTCCGCTGCTTCCAGCATTCTTCGTCTACGTCAGGGTTCTCGTACAGTAAACCAGTACGTCATTCAATCTAGGATTCTAGCCTCTGAACTTCAGTGGAACACCGAAGCGTTAATTGCCGCCTTCTGGCAGGGGCTCTCCGATAAAATTAAAAACGCACTGACCTCACAAGAAGTACCCTCCTCTTTGGATGATTTGATTTTCCTTTGCCTTCGTGTGGACATGAGGTTTCGTGAGAATGATTCTGAAAAAGTAACTTCTTTCAAAGCGCCTCTTCGCTCGGTACCTCAATTTCACCCAGCTTCATCTCCGGTGATACCCATGGAGATAGGTCGCTCCAAATTAACTTTAGAGGAGAGGGACCGAAGAGTAAAAAATAAACTTTGTATCTATTGTGCTGATTCCACGCATATGCTCAATTCATGTCCCAGGAAATGCCGGGCTCTAACCAATACTGGGGAGATAAGGTTAGGGTACCTGGAGTCCGCTCCTTGTTCTACGAAATTAAAAGTCTGCGCTTTTGATGTTTCCGTTTCCTTTGCTACCAAATCCTTTAAGTCCCAAGCACTTATTGACTCTGGAGCTGCGGGAAACTTTATTTCTGAATCCCTCGTGAATCAATGGTCCCTACCAGTGATTACTTTAAAGACACCGATTACTGTGACTGCTATAGATGGATCACGTCTCATCAATGGTCTTATCACCCAGAGTACGTCTCCAGTAACGCTTCAGATTGGTGTGCTACACCATGAAGAGATTTCGTTTTTAATTCTTCCTGTAACTACAAGTCCGATTGTATTAGGCCTTCCATGGCTTCAGCGTCACTCTCCCCAGATTGATTGGCACTCTTCTCAAGTTACGTCTTGGGGAGCTGAATGTCATCATCGTTGTCTCTCTCAAGTGGTTCCATTCAAAAGACAGCAGTCGTCTATTCCACCAGGTCCTCCTCCACAGGATCCTTCATCTACGGATCTGTGCGATAAGGTTCAGTCTGAACGCCTTCCTCCTCACCGGGCGTTCGTGACGTCCTCGGACCTTGAATATGGATCTCAGGAGTCATCTTCAAAAAGTCAAGTGCTGGTGGTTTACGGTCACCATCCGTCTTTTCCGGAATTTCCTGCCCTCCCTCCCACCCAAGTTCCTGCTGTAGAGACTGTTTGTCAGACCTTCAAAAATATTTGGTCTCAGGCCAAAACCTGTTTAAAGAAGACATCTGCCAAATATAAGTCTTTCGCAGATAAGAAGAGGCGGGCTATTCCACTACTGAAAATTGGAGATCGTGTTTGGTTATCTACCAAAAATATTCGTTTGAAGGTCCCATCTATGAAATTCGCTCCCCGTTTTATTGGTCCATATAGGATCATTCAAGTGATAAATCCAGTTTGTTTCAAACCTCTACTTCCTAAGAACCTTCGTATTTCCAATGCCTTCCATGTGTCCTTGCTCAAACCTCTCATCATCAACCGTTTCTCGGCTCCTCCTTCAGCACCTCAGCCAGTTCAAGTTCATCAGGAGGAAGATTTCGAGATTACTCATGTATTGGACGCAAAAATTTCGCGAGGAGTTCTCCGTTTCCTCGTTCATTGGAAGGGCTTTGGTCCTGAGGAGCGTTCATGGATCAAAGCTGAAGATCTCAACGCCCCAGCTCTTCTTAAGAAGTTTTATTCCAAAAATCCGGACAAGCCCGGTTCCAGGCGTTCTGTGCCCACCTTTAAAAGGGGGGGTACTGTCACTCACCAGACTGTGAGTGCTTCTTCCCGTGTGTTCAGGAACCGTGGCCGTCCACCATCCTGAGGGTCTGCGCATGCGCAGCCCTTTCAAAACCTTCAGTACCTGTTCCTTTAACTTAATTGGCTGATCAGGCAACACTCCCTATTTAAAGCACCTGCTGTCCATACCTCGTGGCCTGATCTTGGAGTCTCATTCCCCATGAGCCTCTGAAGGTGTTCCTGTGTTTCCTCGTGTATTCAGCGCTGCTGATTCCTGTGGTTTCCAGACCACTTCTAATCCTGTGGTTTCCAGACCACTTCAACTCTCCTATGTTTCATCGTGACTGTTAGCTGGTTCCTATCCGCTGCCTCCGTGCACTACAGTCTTCAGACCACTTCAACTCTGCTGTGTTTCATCGTAACTGTTAGCTGATTCCTATCCGCTGCCTCCGTGCACTACAGTCTTCAGACCACTTCAACTCTGCTGTGTTTCATCGTGACTGTTAGCTGATTCCTATCCGCTGCCTCCGTGCACTACAGTCTTCAGACCACTTCAACTCTGCTGTGTTTCATCGTGACTGTTGCTGATTCCTATCCGCTGCCTCCGTGCATTACAGTCTTCAGACCACTTCAACTCTCCTGTGTTTCATCGTGACTGTTAGCTGATTCCTATCCGCTGCCTCCGTGCACTACAGTCTTCAGACCACTTCAACTCTGCTGTGTTTCATTGTGACTGTTGCTGATTCCTATCCGCTGCCTCTGTGCACTACAGTCCTCTGACCACTTCAACTCTCCTGTGTTTCATCGTGACTGTTTGGCTGATTCCTATCTGCTGCCTCCGTGCGCTACAGTCTTCAGCTCATCTCAACTCTCCCGTGTTTCCTAGAGACTGCTACAACTGATTCCTATCCGCTGCTCTCCGTGCTCAACAGTTCCAGCTCAGCTCTACTCTCCCGTGGTTCATCGTGGCTGCACCTGCTGGTTGCTATCCGCTACCTCCGTGTACCTGCAGAGTCCTGCTGGCTGCTACTCCTCAGTTCTTCTCGTGTCTGCAGCAGCTGATCCACTCTCCGTGCCTCTCAGTGTTCCTGCTGGTCTCTACTCGCCAGTCTGCATCGGATCTGCGCTTCACTGCTTTCCTCTCGTCTAGACCATCGCTACTCTTCAGGGTCCTCCAGGAGTCCAGTTCTACATACTACTGCTTCCTGAGTATTTGTTCCCCTGCTGGTCTACCTACCTGTGCGCTGCACCTACTTGATTACCGCTTCACCCTCCAGGGACTTCGCATCCTGCCGGCCTTCAGCCGTTCAGGTATCTCTGCACTCCTGTCTGACAGCCTGCTCCTGATGTACGGTATGCATACTTCTCATTGACTGTGTTGGTGTATTGCATATCTTGCTGGACTGAGTTGTTCTCCTCTGGAGCTTACTATCCGCTGAGACTTTTGCCATCATTGACTGTGTTATCTTTTGCCCGGATAGTTTCTGTGACTTTATATTATTGCAGTGCTGTTCGTCATTACTATATTGTGCATGTCATTGTGGATCAAGTTCAAGGTGCCCGTGTATCCTCTGTATTGCAGTCTCTCCCCGTGCTCCTCCTCACATATATATTCAGTGGTACAACTTGCTAGAGGCAGACCACTGATTCCTGTTTCCAGTGTCACCTGTTCCAGTGTCCTCCCACATAGCAGTGGTACAACTTGCTAACGCAGACCACTGACTTCCCTGATACCTTCACCTGGATCCCATTCCTTCACCCAGACAGCGGTACAACTTGCTAAACGCAGACCGCTGACTCTCATCACCTCCTCGTTTCTGTTGGACATTCCTCCTCACTATAGCAGTGGTACAACTTGCTACCGCAGACCACTGACTACCCTCACGTGTCCTTTGTCCATTCAGTTCCTCGTGTATTACTACATATATATTACCAGTGCTGCTAGTCATAGACTTTCCCGAGCATCTCTATCAGCTGCTGTCTCCTGTTCCGTGATCACCCCGCTACCAGAGTACCATATTACCACCTATACTGCTCTGGTAAGCTTATCACCTGGTGATCCCTGGGTAAAGACTCCTAGTGCCCGTGACAATGCACCTAACTCGCATCAGGTTGCCTTTCTCAGATCTGCTTTCCATGGCATTGAAGCCCATAAGCAAGGCACATTGATTATCATTGGCGATTTCAATATAGTCGCTGACCCCAAGTTAGATCGCTCCCATACCTCCTATTCTTGCTCTGCAAATAATGCTCTTGCGGAGATCGGCCTTTATGATGTCTTGAGGGTCCAGGCTCCGCTGGAACGCGATTAAACTTACCACTCCATGGTCTACAATACATATTTGTGCATTTACCTAATCCTGACGGATAAGTGGTCATTACAAAACACTAAATCAGTTGGGATCCTCCCGATATTATGGTCTGACCATGCTCCCATAGTCTGGACCTGGCAATTTCCCAAACCGGTAGTCCTCTCAGGTTCCTGGCGCCTATCCCCATATCTCCTCTCTTTATTGGAAGCAACAGGTGCACTCAAGCAAACGTTAGACACCTACATTGAAACTAACTCCCCAGAGGACACTTCTGTCTTCACCTTCTGGTGTGCTCTTAGGGCTGTGATTCGGGGCTCTGCTTTCAAACCAGAGAAAGACTTAAACGTGCCTCCCTCCACCATCAGAGAGAACTGGAGATGGAACTGTCTTCCCTTGAATCACTTAACAATACAGACCCCTCTACAGATCTGAAATCCCAAATTGCCCTGTTAAAAGCCCAACTACAGAAATTATTGTACACCCTTACCCAACAAGCTCTGACTAGATTGAAGCAGAACTTTTATGTGGTGGGTAACAAGGCAAGTAGACTGCTCGCTAGGATGCTGCAAGGACAGCAAGCCCAAAATTGTATTAAACACATAATTAAACAACTGTCTCAGGTACTAGAATCTTTAATCCCAAGGATATTGCCAATGCCTTTGTGGCATATTATTAGAAACTCTATAATCTGAAGAAGGACAGACTTACTCCTCAACCAACCCCCACCTTGCAAGCGAATTTTCTAAAAGAGGTTCATCTCCCTATGATACCTGATGAATCCAAACCGTCCCTCAATGCCCCATGGACACAACTCGAGATTTTGTCAGTCATTAAATCAATGCTCAAAGATAAAGCACCAGGGCCAGATAGCTTTATCAACAACTTCTACTCCACATTTCAGACAAAACTTGCCCCAAACCTAGAAGGAGTGTTCAACGAGGGAACTCAACTAGGGTGTTTTCCAGTAGAAATTCTGGAGTCTCGTATAGTGACGATACCCAAACCGGGTAAAGATCCAACTGTGTGTCAAAACTATAGACCTATTGCTCTTCTCAATTTGGACGTAAAAATCTATGCCAAATTAGTAGCTAATAGACTCAATCCCCTTATACCGACTCTTGTACACCCCGACCAGGTCGGGTTTGTTTTGGGCAGACAGGCGTCCAACAATACCCGAAGAATAATCAACGTTGATGAGCAGGCCAATAAACACAGTTCTGAATTAGTGTTACTGTCACTAGACGCCGAAAAGGCCTTTGAGAGACTCCAGTGGAAATACATGCACCAGATCTTGGTCCGGTTTGGGTTCGAACACGAGATTCTGGCTTCCATTCTTGCCTTGTTTAATGGACCCTCAGCTTGTGTATACAATAATGGTTTTGCCTCTGATAGATTTCCACTTACAAATGGCACTAAGCAGGTGTGTCCTTTGTCACCTCTAATCTTTGTACTCGCCTTTGAACATTTAGCTAAACAGATTAGACTAAATACGCAGTTCACAGGTGTAGAGGTAGCCAAAGCCAAGCATAAATTGTGTCTCTTTGCAGACGATATTTTGCTGTTTGTCACCAGCCCGGAGACCTCGTTACCAACCCTCCATGACACATTTAAAAAAAATTCAATAAAAAATAATTTTGTAAAAAAAAAAACACATGAAAGTGTATATCACACAATTGTGTTAACTTTTATATTCAATCAAAATTCATACAGTGCAATAATGTATCCAACAGGCACAGTATAAATACTATGAACCACTTATTAGCTTTTAAGTAGAACTTTCCTGTCTGTCTTTCACCAGAGACCATTTTGTGGGTCCTCATTGGAAGCTTTGGTCAAACACAACTGTAAATGATAATAATAACTGCACTCTTTGCATGGGTTTTTTTTAAACTTATTTAACTACTTTATCAAACTATTGTCTGTTCATAAATTTACCAGAGAAAAACACAGGCAAACAAACTGCTACCTCCTGGGCAGCATAAATTGTGCATGTGGTGTACTGAAAGACAGCCTTTATTTGTTACGTTCACCTTATATTAAAAATGTCCCTTTCAATAATAAAGGATAATATAGCTCATTGGGGAAAATAAAAAATATGTTTTGAGTATTTCATAACATATTATGTTGAGACTGTCGTATCTTATTGTCATTTTAAATGTCAAAAAGGTGGAAGTTTTACATGTAGCAGTGCATTATTTTAGTGTAGCTGCATATTATTTGTGTTAAGACTTGCACATGCTCTACAAGTGTATTGCATAATTGTACAACAGGTGCTATTTTTTAAGTGTCCCTTACTGAGACCCTCATTTAGAGTTAGGAGTAAATCTGGGTAGGCAGTGTAATTTTGCACCTTGGCAAAGTTAGGTTGTCCTGCAAACATGGGTAGGCAGGACCGAGGGGCATGTGCCTCCCAGGATGTGCCCATATTCAGCATGGACCACCTGCTTTATTATTTTGTGTTTAATGTTCACTCTGGGGGTGCCAGCGAGATCGCCCTTGTTCAGTCATGCTGGTTATAACAGAAACCTGTCATACCAACAGAAGAGGGTTGAGTTTTGCTGTGAGAAAGACGCAGGTCACTGTCCTCCATAAGAGTTACCAGCAAATCAACTGGATGGTAGAGGATGGTCCTACAAGCCGAGTTGAAGCTGTGCGGACAGTGAGATATGCAGGGATGAACCAGAAGAGTAGTCAGGAACCAAAGATCAAATACCGGAGATGAGAAACAGAGCCCGAAGGAGTAACAAAAATTCAAGGCAGGAGAAACCGAGTTCATAACCAGGGAATTAGGCAGGTAGCTTGGGAGCAACACAGAAGTGCACTGTAGCATAGAGGGGTTGGGTACGTTTTAACGATCCTGACAAATCCGACAGCCTTCAGTCCTACAAAAGAAAACCGATTTGTGAAAAAAGTGAATGCAATGTAAAAAGACTTATCTGAAAACCGAATCTCCAGCTTTCCGATGGAACCGCCATGCTGCCAGCCAGTGATTCCGAACACACAGGACTCTGGCACTTCAGTTTCACATCGGTGTGACTCACATCAATGTTATTTTAAAGTGGCAATGTGTGGACCCCGCAGGCTAGGTGTTTAAACACTTAGTTGGAAAATCACAGAGTGATGGCTACTGGATATGCACTTTCAATCATAATATGTAACAAAATGTATGATATATATGTTTCCATTTTTTTGTATGTTTTTTCCATTTGTAATTTATTATTTATGTATCATTCTCAGTGATTCAGGATATGGTTGTCAATCCTGATTAATGACACCTCTGTTGAATCCACAGACTCCTGCACACAGATATAATGAGGCGCATTCATCCACTAGAGATGTGATAGAACGTACCTTTGGGCTATTGAAAACCAGTTTCAGGTGCCTTGAGAAATCTGGTGGTGTGCTTCTCTATGTCCCAGCTAAGGTGGCTGATATTGTGTTGTCGTACTGCCTGCTGCATAATTTGTCCCTTATCCCAAATATACCACTACCACCGGCTGTTGACAGTGACAAAGCAGGGGAGCTCATAACATCAGCTGATGTGGAGAATACAGAAGGGGGAGGCAGGTCAGAGAAAGAATAATTCACTTTTTTTTGCATGCGAGTATGTTTTAGCATTAAAAAAATAAATTAAATTGTATTTCTTGTCGTTCAACTTTATATAATGCTTTGGATCTCTTCTTGTATAATCTTCATTATTAAACACCAATCCAATGTGACTTCAACCTTTGCCAGTAATTGAAGGGTATGTATAGTTTTTTATTAAAGAAAAAAACATTATTGCCTAAAGAAAAAATACAGATGATTAGCAAAATTGAAACCATAATTACATTAATAACGATGTGAACTTTAAGCATAAGGATAATACCGGTTTTCACAACATTGGGCCTGATTCATTAAGGAAAGTTAAGTAAAAAAATTAATAAGTAGTCACGTGGACAAAACCATGTTACAATGCAATGGGTGCAAATTAGTTTTCTATTTTGCACATAAGTGTACAAATAAGCTATCAAGTATTTGTGTGCTACATGACAAAAACAGTCAGTATTTCACTTATGTGCAAAATAGAAAACTAATTTGCACCCCTTGCATTGTAACATAGTTTTGTCCAGGAGACTACTTACTCAATTGTTTACTTAACTTTCCTTAATGTATCAGGTCCATTGACTGTATAAATATTAACTGAACCAAGAACTGTAATAATAGACTGTGTGAAAGTGAAATCGTAAAAAAGAAGTTCACAAATATTTACTACAACAACATTAACTGATAGCAATTATTTATTTATTTTAAGTGGGGGCTCTGGATATTGGAAGTGGCTGGTTGATGGCCTGCTCCCACCCCTGATATGCACACTAGAGTGTTGTGGAATAGGTGGCATTGATATTGTTGTTGTATTCTGGCTGCTGCCATCTGACAATGATAGCACAGGTAAGCTGTCCATGAGTAGATGTTGCATTTGACCACAAACTGAGGCAAGATTGCCAGAGAGTTCTCTTACTGCCCCAGTAAGACTATTAATAGCAGTATTCATGTGTACATGTCTGGTATCAATTTCCTGATTCATTTAGGAAAGTTAAGCAAAAAATTTAGTAAGTTTTCTTATTCAAGTTTTCTGGATAAAACCATGTTGCAATGCAGGGGGTGCAAATTAGTTTATTATTCTGCACATAAGGAAAATACTGTCTGTTTCTTCATGTAGCACACAAATAATTGATAACTTATTCATACACTGAAATTTATGATTGATCTAGGACATGCCCTGCCCCAAATAAAAATCTGTCCCCGTATTTTAAACTCTTTATTTGTTACAAGAGAAAACAACATGGGAAAGAACAAACAACAAATAAAAATAGACTATTTTAAGACAACAAGATGTCTCCTCTTATTTTATATTTTTATACTAGAAGGGAGGGGTAGGAAAGAAACAAGGAACAGGGGGGTTAAGGAAGGGGAAAGGGGGGGGTTGGGAAGGACAGGCACGTATATCGCCATACCTATTACAAAGGAGAGAGATTAACGACCTATGAAATAAATAAAATAAAAAGTAGACGGCAAGATATATGGATCTCTTACCCATGGCGCACGACAACCAGCCTGGAGGATCCGTAGACGGCCCGGAGTCTAACTACCATTAGAGGGTGAGAGAGCCAAAGGGGGTAAACAGCTACGGCTTTCATGAAGATACCACGGGGCCCAAACCTTTTCAAAGTTGTAAGATTTATCGTGAAGATAGCATGTTATATTTTCTATGCTTGCGATATGCCAGATGTAGTTCCGTAAGTCCTGCATAGAGGGACGGTTAGGATCTTTCCAATGTTTAGCTACTAAGGATTTGGCAGCAGCCAGTATGTGGGAGATCAGCTTGTTGGAAGGGGTGCTCTCATCAGGGATAGGGCAAGAGAGAAGGAACGACCAGGGATCCTTAGTTATCTGTTGTTCAGATACGGAGTTAATAAGTGCAAGGGCCATGTTCCAAAAAGGGATTATACAGGTGCAGGTCCACCATATATGTAGCATCGTGCCTCTCTGGCCACATTCCCGCCAACAGCTCGGAGTAGCGGTGGCAAACATTCTAGACAACCTGTCAGAGGTATAGTACCACCTATAGTACAATTTGTATGCAGTTTCTTTAATAAGTGTGGATATTGAGCTCTTGGCAATCGCCTCTCTGACCTCCTCCCAACAAGACTCATCCGGAGGGGGTCCCGGATCTCTCTCGCATTACCGTTCATGGTGCCCTGGAGCATCAAAGGATATCTCTATTAGCCAATTATAAATCCTTTACACCATCCCTTTGGTGAGTGGGGAATGCAAACACATGTGCTCAAAGAGAGTGAAGGGCCTAAGATTGTCAGAGGTGGGCAAGTACATAGCGAAGTGTCGGACCTGGAAGTACTCAAAGAATAGCGGGTGAAAAGGTTCAAATTAATGATGAGATAGAGGCCCAAGTTCCATTGACCACCATATCCGAGACCACACGTATCACCGCACGTTTCCAGAGTTTAAATTGCTGTGACTGGCCACCTGGGGGGAAATGCGAGTTGCTCCAGAGGGGAGTTAGAGGGGAAATAAGTGAGGATAGTTTGTACTTGAGCCGGCACAAGTCCCATAAGGACAAACAAAATTTGAGCGATTGGAGTGAAGACACCCCCTGTGGCCAGTCCAGTCTGGAGAGGCCCCATAGGGATGGCAAGGAAGGGACTCCCACAAAGTGGGTTTCCAAGTCCACCCACGCTACGGTCAGGTTTGGGACATTAGTAACCGCAACCTGGGTCAGATGGACCACCAAGTAATAGTGTTTAACATCTGGAAAGCCTCTTCCTCCCTGAGCCCTGGGCTGTTTAATTACTGCTATTGAGATTCTAGGGGGCTTGCCACACCAGACAAATTTGAGGAAAGAAGAATGTAAGTCCCAAAACACGATCCGACACCTTCACCAGTAGAGTCTGGAAGAGGTAAAGAAGTTTAGGGATCAAGTTCATCTTAACAGCAATGATCCTCCCCAGACACGATATAATATAGTTCCTCCATACTTCTAGGTCTCTTTTGATTTTAATTAGAAGGGGAGGAAAATTCTCTCAGTATAATCGGTCATAAGAAGAGGTGATATAGACCCCAATCATCATCATCATCATCATCATTTATTTATATAGCGCCAACATGTTCCGTAGCGCTTTACAATTGGGGACAAACGTAATAAACTAATAAACAAACTGGGTAAAACAGACAAAGAGGTGAGAAGGCCCTGCTCGCAAGCTTACAATCTATGGGACAATGGGAGATTGACACATGAGGTTAAGTATACATTTTGCATCTTGGCCCAGCCAGACTGCAAAGGTAAAAGTGACTCATAAGCTAAATGATCCCGTCACACAACAATGTTGGTCCGGGGGTAGTTGTCTTGTGTGAAATTGTGTAACAGGCTAAAGGTAGTGAGGTTAAGATGGTGGTTGAGGAATATTATAAGCTTGTCTGAATAGGTAGGTTTTCAGAGAACGCTTGAAAGTTTGTAGAACAGAGGAGAGTCTTATTGTGCGAGGGAGAGAGTTCCATAGAGTGGGTGCAGCCCGAAAAAAGTCCTGTAACCGGGAATGGGAGGATGTAATGAGGGTGGATGAGAGACGCAGATCTTTTGCAGAACGGAGTTGCCGAGTTGGGAGATATTTTGAGACAAGAGAGGAGATGTATGTTGGTGCAGCTTTGTTGATGGCCTTGTAGGTTAGTAAAAGTATTTTATATTGGATTCGGTAGAAGACAGGCAGCCAGTGTAGAGACATACAGAGTGATTCAACAGAGGAATAGCTATTTGCAAGGAAAATCAGTCTTGCCGAAGCATGCAAAATAGATTTTAGGGGTTTGAGTCTGTTTTTGGGAAGACCAGTAAGGAGGGAATTGCAATAGTCAATGCGGGAGATGATTAGTGCATGAATTAAGGTTTTAGCAGTGTCTTGTGTGAGATATGTGCGGATTCTGGAAATGTTCTTTAGATGTATGTAACATGATTTAGATATAGAGTCAATGTGGGGAACAAAGGATAGGCGTGAATCAAGGATTACACCTAGGCAGCGAGCTTGTGGGGTGGGATTTATGGTCATGTTATCAACAGAGATAGAAATGTCAGGTATGCTCTTGTTGGCGGGTGGGAATATTATTAACTCTGTTTTAGAAAGATTAAGTTTGAGTTGACGAGAGGACATCCAAGATGAAATGGCAGAAAGACAGTCAGTTACACGGGACAACACAGATGTCGAGATATCAGGAGAGGATAGATAGATTTGGGTATCATCCGCATAGAGATGATACTGAAAGCCAAAGGAACTTATTAGATTTCCAAGAGAAGCGGTATAGATAGAGAACAGCAGAGGACCTAGCACCGAGCCTTGTGGTACTCCAACTGATAGGGGAAGCGGAGCAGATGTGGCTCCAGAGAAATTAACAGTGAAAGAGCGATTAGAGAGGTAAGATGAGAACCAGGATAGAACTGTGTCTTGAAGACCTAGGGATTGCAGCGTTTGTATGAGAAGAGAGTGGTCAACGGTGTCAAATGCAGCCGAGAGATCAAGGAGAATTAGGAGAGAGTAATGGCGTTCAGTCTTAGCAGTGATCAGATCATTAACAACCTTGGTCAGCGCAGTCTCTGTGGAGTGTTGAGAACGAAAGCCAGACTGAAGAGGATCCAACAGGTTGTTTGCGGAAAGAAAGCGTGTGAGGCGAGTGTAGGCAAGTCTCTCTAGAAGCTTGGAGGGGCAAGGGAGCTGAGAGATGGGACGGTAATTTGAGAGAGAGTTTGGGTCGGAGTTTTGTTTTTTTAGAATAGGAGTAATCACTGCATGCTTGTATAGTGATGGAAAGATGCCAGTAGAGAGTGAGAGATTACAGATTTGAGTTAGAGGTGAAATGAGCACAGTAGACAGGGATCTACCAATTTGTGAGGGAATAGGATCAAGAGGACAGGAGGTAGAGTAGGAAGATAAGAAGAGCGTAGAAATTTCCTCTTCATTTGTGGGGTCAAATGAAGAAAGGGTGTCAGAGGGTAGTGGGAAGGAAATGAGCTGATGGCTTGTTGAGGAGGAGGATACCATTTCTAGTCTGATCTTGTCAATCTTGTCCTTGAAGTAGGAAGCAAGATCCTGAGCACTGATAGTAGATGGAGGGTTCGGGGTGGGAGGATTGAGAAGATGATTAAATGTATTGAAAAGGCGTTTGGGGTTAGAAGCCTGAGCATAGATAAGAGATTGAAAGTATGTTTGTTTTGCAGTGTCCAGAGCATTTCGATAGGAGTGGTAGACAGAAGTATATGTGAAGAAGTCATTAGAGCTTCGAGATTTACGCCAGTGACGTTCTGCTTTACGGGACAGTTTTTGAAGATTTCGTGTTGCTTTGGTGTGCCACGGTTGACATCGAAGTCGACGTGTAGTATGAAGTGTCGCTGGAGCCACTTGATCAAGGGCCGTTGCTAAGGTTAGGTGAAAATGAGGTACTGCCATCTCAGGGGATGAGAATGTAGAGATAGGGGAGAGAAGGTGTTGGAGAGAGGTGGAAAATTGTTGAAGATTAATAGAATTAAGATTTCTACGAGTATGAGGAGGCTTGGTAGAGTTAGACAGTAGAGAGGTTAGAGCAGTGGGGGTGAGAGTGTAGCTGATAAGGTGATGATCCGAGAGGGGGAAGGGTGTATTAATAAAATTAGAAACTGAGCATAGTCTAGAGAAAACAAGATCAAGGCAGTGGCCATCCTTATGAGTAGATGATTCAATCCACTGGGAGAGGTCAAGTGAGGATGTTAGAGAGAGTAGTTTGGAAGCAGCTTTGGAAGGTGGGTTATCAATGGGGATGTTGAAGTCACCCATGATGATGGTGGGGATGTCTGAAGATAAGAAGTGAGGGAGCCATGCAGAGAAATCCTCAATAAATTGTTGGTGTGCTCCAGGGGGACGATAGATCACCGCAACACGTAGGGAGAATGGATTAAAAATGCGAATAGCATGTACTTCAAAAGATGTGAACGTGAGTGATGGGACATTTGGTAGAACTGTGTATGTGCACTGTGGGGAGAGAAGTAGTCCAACCCCACCTCCTTGATACTTGATCTTGTTCACCTGCAGCGCAAAGCAAAATTAGCCTGTAGGGTGGCACAGAGAGGAGGGGGACGTGCAGGAGCATGGCCTCAGATTTAGCAAAATTTATTTTATAGTCTGAGAGAAGACCATACTGCAAAGCGAGCTTCGTGAGAGAAAGAAGTATGTCGTCTGCAAAGAGGGAGACCTTGAATTCCCAGGGTCCCACCTCCACACCTGTTATCAAAGCTGACTGCCTAATCATTACTGCAAAGGACTCTATAACCAATGCAAAAATTAAAGGAGATAGGGGGCATCCTTGTCTCGTCCCTTTGGAAAGGGAGAGGGGATCTGAAAGCGAGCCGTTAACCAATACCCTAGCGGTGGGGAAGTTGTAAAGAGGAAGATACTCCGTCAGGAATTCAGCCGAAAAGCCATACAATTTCAGAGCGTGAAACATGAAGTCCCACGAAATCCGATCAAATGCCTTCTCAGCATCCAAAGAGAGCAACAAGGCTGGGAGATGCCTCTGGTCAATTATTTGAACTATATCTATTGCACGACGGGTATTGTCTCTGGCTTGACGACCTGGGATAAATCCCACCTGATCATAATGGATCAGACCCAGAAGGATTCTATTCAAACGTGTGGCTAGTATTTTTGCATAAATCTTAACATCTACATTAAGGAGGGAGATAGGACGGTAGCCTGTACAGTCACTAGGGTCCTTCCCCTCCTTATGTATAACTACTATATGTGCTTCCAACATCGATTTAGGGAAAGCAGCTCCTTGCAAGACAGCATTGAACAGGGTGTGGAGGTGGGGGACCAGGGTCTGGGAATTTTTTTTAAAATAGGCTGCAGTGAAGCCATCTGGGTCCGGGGTCTTAAAGGCCTTTTGTGCTTTATTAACAGCCAGTATTTCCTCTTACGAGAATTCTTAATTTAATTGTTGAGCCGAATCGCAGGAGATAGTAGGCAGATTTGCTTATTTTAGAAAAGCCTTTATGGTTTCAGCTGGATGGGTACTTCCAGGGTTCGAGCTATCTAAGTTATATAAAGCAGAATAAAACTTCTGAAACTCTCGTCCTATTTGATATGGGCTGTGGGTGGGGGAGCCCGAGCCTGATATCGGGTCATAACATTAATTTGGGAAGTTTGAGCCCTCAAACGTGTGGCCAAGATCCTGTCTGCTTTGTCTCTCTTCTCGTAAAACGTTTGCTTCAGCCCTTTCAGACCGTACTTTTAGAAGTTTGTTCAAAGTAGCTTCATCTGGGGAGAGTTTATGTTGCCGCTCCAGGATCTGAAGTTGGATAGCTAATGAAGTGCGCTTAAAAATTGTTGATTTCCTACGGCATGAAGCTATGCTAATCAAATGACCCCGTATCACCACCTTATGGACTTCCCAGAGGGTCACAGGGGACATGTCTGGAAGGCCATTTAGGAGAAAATATTCATCTAAAAGTGTCTGCAAATCAAGGGTGAGTTGCGGCTCATGCAGGATGGTGTCGTTGAGGCGCCACGTAGCAGGGCGGGGGCAGGAGACTATATCAGCGAGGTCAGCAGATATGGGGGAGTGGTCAGACCAGACCATTGGGTGGATGCGAGCTGCCTGAAGTTTCAGGGACAGATCGAGGCTGAGGAGGATCATGTCTATTCGCTAATAAGATCCGTGAACCGAAGAATATAACGTATAGTCTCGAGAGGAGGGTTCCCTAATCCTCCAGGAGTCAAAGAGAAGATGTAAGAGAGGAGGGACGCCAAAGCTTTGGATTTACAGGACTCCGAGTTGCCGGCGGGGACAGTCACAATAGAGCATCTATCAACAGTGTCATCTATTACAGCATTAAAGTCCCCGGCCATAATCACTTCTCCCTGGCGGACCTGAGAGAGCAGGGAGTCTAGGGAAGCAAACAAAAGAGCGTTGGTTTTGGTTCGGGGCGTACACAAGATATTGTTGAGTTTTCCCACTAGGATCAGGAAGCGACCACCTGTGTAGAAGTGGGACGTCAACATCTCAAATGGTACATGAGAAGCAAAAAGAGTTGCTATGCCCCATTTTTTCTGTCTAGGATCGCAACCATGGAAAGTAAAGGTTTATAGTCTGAACTTCAATTCTGGGTGGGAGTGATGAATAAAGTGTGTTTCCTGAAGAAAAAGTACATCGGCCTTGTGTTGTTTAAGTGTGAGGTAGATTGTCGTGTGTTTTTGTGGGCTGTTCAAATCTTTGACATTCAGGGAGAAAATACTAAAAGTCATCACTCAGGAGAAGAATGGGCCGCCTCAGTCCTCCAGCGAGAGTCAGACAAGCTAAGAGATAACAAACCAGGTACATGGCATTAGCATTGCAATAATAAGTACAAATACAATTAAAAAATGCCTGAGAGTAGGAAATAAGGAAAAGGAGGGACAAGGAAAAAAGGGTGGTAGGGAAGTGGACCTGTCCCCGCATTTTAAATTTCGCTCCCCCTCAAATGCAATATGATTTTTCCTTACTTACTTTACCTTAACTTTCCTTAATGAATCAGGCCCAATAAGTTAAAAAAAACATACACAGTTGATTCTGATGGATGCAATGCAGATATTTCATTCCTGTATGAGCTGTTTTTGGATTCCCCTCATTGAATTCTGATGGAATGAAAGCAAATTGTTTTGAACTTCCCTGAAGTGCTCAATAGAAGTCAGCAAAATGGAAACATTTACTTTTCCCACTGAATTTGATTGTGACGTGTCAGGATGGATCTGTGATGCAGGTTCACCAGATTCAACTTATTCTGAGAAATGATCTACACATTGCAGAATCTGGATCATCCGCAATGTCTGGTGCAGATGTTGTGTTTGCAGGATCCAGCTTGACCTCTTGAGACACAGAGAGTTGTGATGTTTCTTTGAAAACAACAAAAAGTGTTTTAATATTCAACATTACTTTACTTGCTCAAAGCATTTTACAGGAGTTTATATCTTGAGGAAAAGGTTTAATGATAGTGCCAGTAACTTTGTTTTATATTCTAAGTGGACTCACCTTCTAATGGCTCATAATCGTGATGTTGAGAGGATGATGGCATGGGCTGTGTTTGCGATGAACCGATGGATTTAGAAATGAGACAATATTGATATTAATATATTTCATATGAAAATTTTTGAAGCTGTGAAATAAAAACATGTGACATACTTGGCATTATCACATTATCTTGTATGTGTCAGGCTTCTATTCTATTTGGAAAAAAATGGTATGCCATTTATATGACACTTGATTATTATGTTTATATAAAGGGTTTTAGGCATTAAATGTAGACATTACTCACCACCCGTAGGTTGGGATAGAGGCCTGTCCGTGTCCCAGATATTGAACTCTTGTATGATCTCTCATGCTATCAGGTGCTTGAATTCTTCCTCATAGGATGTATAGTCAATGAATAGGGTGGGGCCACTGCCAGCCCCTGCTGCTGTTCTCCTCTCATCTGATATTTTTTCTTTGACTCTTTTCTTTATATATGATTTGCATTTGCAGCAATTCTCAGTGGACCATAGGACCAGCCACATTCACAGCAGCACATACAGGAGCCCACACCCTGCCTCTTCCTGAAACTTATGACCCTCCTCTCTATCTCTCTCCTCCTACTAACTGGCCCTAGACTGCTCCCCTCTCCTTCCTCTCGCCATCACAAACACAGAAAAGACAAACACAGCTAAAGTACACTCACGCCACATTCACACACAAATTATACAGAGACAACTAAAATCAAAATAGTCACACAATATGGCAATATTCTTTTTAGTTCTAATACATACAATATTGCAGTTAATAAGAAGGGCAAAATGTACCTAATAGCATAAAATAATAATACACATAATACACCAATGCTCTGGTGTATATGCTTAGACTGGGCCAAGGATTAAAAAGTACATTAAACTGAGAGTAACGGGTGATGAATAAAAAGTTCTCAGTCCAGTAGCACCCCGTTTCGTGACAAAGGGTATTACAAACAAAATTACTATATATAATACTTTCTCTTCTGTACTGGGATATAACTGCATGGTCCAAATATACTACACATTATTATTATTGCACAATGAGTAGAATCTCCTTGAGGTGGGAGCCGATAGTGGCGGATCACCTCAACATCTGACATTCCAAAGAGGCGGATATGTGACCTGAAGACACGTTCCCTGGGCCGACGACGGCATACCAATTGATGCTTTCGGAGGGGTGATGTCCTCCTCTCACCTCTCTCACTATAGCTTAAGATTTGTCCCTAAAATCACACGCTCAGTTAGTCCAATTAACTTAGCATAAGTCATGGGCAAACTACTCTACTTCACATTAAACACACATATAAAAAGACAACATATAAATAAATGGGTTGCATTTACTGTGTGTTACAGGTGTATAGTTTTTTAAATTCGGCTTACATGAAATTAGCCATCTTCAGGGCATTCATGAGCAAACTTTCTGTTATATCAAACTATTGAAAGTTGCCAGTTTCTAGTGCATCGGTTCTGAATGATCATGAGATTTGTGTCACAGGTACTTCTGCCCACACCAACAGACGTCAGAAAGCGAGAAGTTAATTTGTGTAGTGCACTAACAGATTAGTAGTGCTTTTTTAATTTTTGTTATATTGTAAAACCATAACTTTTATGTTACTTTTAAAATGTATCCAATCATTTTTTTAAAAAAAAACCCAATATGATTAAGATTGTGTGAAGGTGTTAGGTAGGCGCAGGAATAATACAGTTGTGCTGTAGGGAAAAATCGTTATGGAGTTTATTGCAGAGTCAAGAGCAAACAAGAAAAGCATACACTGAAGTATTGCAGGAATGAGTAATTGCCATAATGAAATGCAGGAGTTAAACAGTCTTTTGTCTTTTGTTGCATCACTGAAATAAACACTATCTATTCAAGTATTACTGGGCAGATATTTAGTCTAGACAAGACAAGTTATTAAATAGTATCTCCTAAAGTTATACATAAGCATATGGCTTAGTGGTTAGCACTTCTGCCTCTCAGCCTTATCTGTGTGCAGTTTGTATGTTCTCTCCATGTTTGCATGGGTTTCCTTCATGTGCTCTGGTTTCCTCCCACACTCCAAAAACATATCGGTAGGTTAGTTGGCTGCTATCAAATTGACCCTAGTCTGTGTGTCTGTCTGTCTGGGTGTGTGGTAGGGAATTTAAACTGTAAGCTCCAATGGGGCAGGCACTGATGTGAGTGACAAACATTTTCTGCACAGCGCTGCGGAATTAGTGGTGCTATATAAATAAATAAATGATGATGAAATTGATGATGCATTAACACAAAGTCTAGTAATCACTGCAAAGCCACTCTAGAGAGCAAAAGATAGTTACTGCAGTTCATGCCTGGGGATTCTGAGTTGAGGTATATGTGCATAGCTTATAGATGCAGACCAGTAGACAGAAGCCAGCTCACCAATCAGCTATTCACTGAAGGCACACATGCACTACAGTTCAAACTTGATAGAAGGCAAGATGCATGGAAAAACCAGCTGTAACCTAACAGAACATGAATTTAAAAAATGTCACGCTGAGTGCTAGTCCTAATTAACTTGTATTGTACTCCTTTAATTATATTTTGTACAACCTAGATCTCTTTTCTAATATTTGACGTCTGATGAAAATTAATATCCCCATATAATATCTACTTACCATTCACTTGATATGTGTCAGGAGTATTATTCATTATTTTTATGAGGTTCTTTTGTGTGCCTCTACATGAGATCTCAAATATGATAGTACCTATTAACACATATTATGTATAGTAAGGAAGAGGTACGGTGTATAATTTATGACTCTACGGTGCTATTTCTGCACTTAATTCTCTGTACTTCTTTTCAGTTCTGAATGGAGGTATATGTGACTCATACACATTTGTTTAGACTGTGATAGTACATAGTTAGTGACTTAACATTAATGTTAGTCCATGATATGAATGTATGAATTATAATTCTGCAGCACTATTCCGGCATTACAACTTTCTGTTCACTTTGTTGTGTTTGTGTAACACTGAGGCAGTGTCTGTTTGTTAAGTTGGTGATTACAGTGTATCTAATCGATTCCATTATTATGTGTTAATTAGAACTCTTTCTACTAATCAAATAGCACATCTTTAATGTCTCAATAATATAGCCACTGTTGTAATTGCTACCTTAATAGTTTAATATTCCTTCATTATTACAGTCCAGACAGAATAGGTGTATGAATTATAATTCTGCAGCGCAAATTCTGCATTTTAATTTTCTGTTTAGCTTTGTATGTTGTGAGAGGGGCTTTTAGTATTTCCCCACTCACATAGTATCAATTAATCCTGTGGTAGTATCTGTTTTTTAGCTTAATGATTGCACTGGTTTGTATTTCACAAAAAGTACATTTTTTATAATATATCCATATTCATTATATTATTATGTCTCGATTAAAGCTATTTGTGTTGATTAAATAGCTTTTTGTTTATGTTTCAATAGTGTATCAACTCAATTATTACATTTTCATCAATGGTAATTTAGTAGCTGTGTTGTTCCATTTCGTACACCCTGGTCCTATCAATCCAAATCATAACTCTTCTATTTGAGTTGAATCTCTGATAGTATCTCTATTCTGTCCCTCACAGTAGCAAATACTGTATTCTATCCCTGGCTATTTCTGATATTAAAGGGACATGGGTTACAAAGTTTCACCATGTCAGATGTGTTTATTTAATAAGTAAATATTATTATTATTATTATTATTATTATTATTAATAATAATAATAATAATAATAATAATAATAATAAGTACAGTTTGAAGCATTTAGTGTGTACAACAACGAATACTTTACTGTCATTAGCTTTTGCAAGGCAAGCAGATTGTCCATAGGGCAGGATTTTTAAATATTTTGTGGCCAATAATAGAGCAGTATAGAAACCCCAATCATCTTTGTCAGGATGAGAGCAAAAATCTGATATGATGAATAGAATATTGAATGTCAGGGCCCGAATAAAACATTGCATTGATACCTAGATGAACCTGATTTTCAACTCAGATAGATGTTTGACCAATTGTTTTTACAAAGGAAACAATTTGCCCAGTAGGAGCTAATTAGGTTGAGGAGACCTGCTTAAGATATGCAGATCACAGACATCCATTGTTTTGATAATGTATTCCACTTCCTAACTGACTTCCTTTCAATAGGTAGTGTAAACACAATGAACCACTAAATGTAAATGACAGAGCCATATGCCTAGGTGAGATCCTTGTAGACAAAGATAGCATTTGAAGACTGCCTATAAAGATATACAGAAATATGAGCTTCAAAGGAAAATGTCTTCTTAGTTCATATTTTGGGGATCCGGGTGCCATTCTATACTGAGGAGCAAAAATCACACCAGGGTTGGGAATGAGAGGTACGGGTGGTATATGGGAACAGTTATAATCACATCTTTGGAAAAGGTATGTCACATTGTCATAATCCCATCATAATCCTAAGTGACTTCCAGGGGACATCCCTGCCCCCCCCCCCCCTTCTAGCATTTAACACTGCTCCTGTGAAGACCGTCCCATTTCATTTTGCTTAAAAACCTGTGTTGTGAAAGGACAAGTTGTCAGACTTGTTGGGAAAATCAATCCATGTTGATAAGCTGTCCATCTTCCTTGTCAATTTTCCATGGCAAAGAGTATGCAATTCATGTAAGTGACACTCTAAATGTAACCCCTTTTATTTTAAACTGTTTTGCTTATGTATGTCAATCTATTAATTGTTTATTCATTATTTTTTGTTTATATCTGAATGCCATGTACTTTTGTGTATTAAATCTATAATTTAATATGTGGCGTCCTTGATACTCTAACAAATCCACCAGCCTGTTAAGAAGAATATAGCTTGACCAAGTTAACCCTTTGAATGCCAGTGTGTGATTTATTGATACATTTGATTCACAAGCTGTGCACGTTTGTATTTACATTTGTGTAACACTCTGGAGGTGTGAAGAGTTAACCCTTTGTTTGCTGTTGTGGGTCTTGCTAGACTGTGAGCAGCTAGAAGCCTTGTGGGCCAGTGTGGGACAGTATATTGGGGTCCAATTGCCCGTACTCAATAGGCATGGGCGGGTTGGGCCGGGGGACATGGGGCACATGCCCCCCAGGTCGGACAGAAGAAGTCTATTTTGGGCCAGTGGTTTGACTGGCCTAAGTGTATTACTTGGTGGCTGGCCCTTCCTCCGGGACCAGCCACCTTCCTTATTGGCCGCGGATCCTCCTGATCCATCCGTCCCTCCCCTCCTCCTATATGGGTGAGAGCCTAGTGTCACATGGGACGTGTACCACGTGACAAGTGCCGTTTCATGTGTGAGCAGCAGCAGCAAGAGACAGCACGCACGGAGGGAATAAGGTAAGTGTGTGTGTGATATTAGTATAACAGTGTGTTATGTTAATATTGTGTGTGCGCCGCTATGTTAAGTGTGTGTGTGTGTGTGTCTCTCTCTATGTTAGTATACAGTGGGTGTGTGTAACTATTAATACAGTGTGTATGCTGCTTTGTCAATAGTGTGTGTGTGTGTGTCATTGTTAATATAGTGTACTGTGTGTGAGTGGGGGCCACTATGTATGTAGTACAGTGTGTGAATGGGGGCCACTATGTATGTAATACAGTGTGTGTGTGAGTGGGGGCCACTATGTTTGTAATACAGTGTGTGTGTAAGTGGAGTCCACTAGTGTGTATGTAGTACAGTGTGTGAGTGGGGGCCACTATGTATGTAGTACAGTGTGTGAGTGGGGGCCACTATGTATGTAATACAGTGTGGGTGTGTGAGTGGGGGCCACTATGTATGTAACCCAGTGTGTGTGAGTGAGGGCCACTATGTTAATATAGTGTATGAGGGAAGAATGAGGGGGTCTTAATCTAGTGTGGGAGGTAGGCTATTTAATGGTGGAGTGCATGTGGCGGGTAATTATTTAATGGATGCTATTTTATTTGTGGGGCAATTGAATTTATTTGTGGGGCTATTTAATTTAATAGTGGGACCTATTAATTTAAGGTTAGGTGACGGGACCTTTAATTTAATGCTGGGGTGGTTTGGGAATATTAATTGAATATGGGGCTGATTTTGGGGAGGAGGGCTATTTTTGTAAATGTGAATATGAATTATTTAATGACGGGGATGGTTGTGGGAAATGGTTATATTTAACGTAAATGCTATTTAATTTATTGCTCGGGCTGTTTGAAGGGAGGGTATTAGGTTTATATAATAAATGGGAATACTATTAATTTATTGTTGGGGCTGATTGAATGGAAATAGGTCAATGTATTAAATTAGTTTGCTGTTTAATGTCAGGGTTGGTTGGAGAGAAATAGATCTATTTAGCAAGTGTGAATATTATTATTTTAATGTTGGGGCTGGAGGGAGGCATCATTATAAAATGTGGGGGCTATTGATTTAACTCCGGGGCTGGTTGGAGTTTTCTAATTTTTATGTACCCATTTTTTTTTCCAAATAGGGCATCCAACATTCCAGGATCAAGAAAAGCAGGAACTGAGCTAAAGAAACAGCTGGCCAAAGTGGTGAAAGTGACAAGAACAGGTAGGAGAGAGCAGGACAGTCTTTCAACTGTCTTGAATCTGGTTTGACAGTCCCGAATTTGGGTGACTGTCTCGCATAGGACAGTTGGGAAGTATGTCCTGCTTCACAGTGTACTGCTCGTGAAGGCAGAGCTGCGTGCGCCTAACAGTAGTGCACACAGTTTTGCCTGTGTATTTGTCTAAAATGATAACCATGTTACATCATAGGGGTTACCCTGTCTAAAGTTTACCGGGCCTCCCAGGGCTTTAATCCAGCTCTCCTCCCAGTACCACCCCTAATATTATTTGGTTTAAGTTAACCCTAAAACAATTAATAACCCTATTAATATACAGGGTGAAGCAAAAACAAGCCCTTTGCTGGCAAAAACATCAGGTTTTTAAAGCAAATGGTTTTTTTTGCATTTTGATACATTCCATTATAATCAGCCAGGTGTGTAAAAAATTAAAAGGTCCTGTAGGGAGAAGGAACATATAAAACAAAATGCAATATAAAGGGGGGTATTCAATTGACCGCAAGTTCAGTTGGCACAAAGATCAGTGGGCACAGTATTTAACCCCTGGTTTGCGAGGGAAAGCATTAGAGGCCTTTGCAGATCTTCCACCTGAGATGGACGAAGATTATGAGGCAATCAAAAGTGCCTTGTTGCAGCATTTTTAACACAACATCAGAGGCACACAGACAGACATTCTGAGATTTAAAACGCAGTGCCTCTGACACTTATTCAGGACTTGTGGCCCAACTGTCTGCTTCCTTCAAACAGTGGATTGGAGGGTAAAAAATCACCACCTTTGATGCTCTTGATTTGATGATCCAGGAGCAATTTCTCACTTTGTGCCCAGCTGATGTGAAGGAATGGAAAGTGGCCCGGGACCCTGAATCATCTGTGGAAGCAGCTAGACTAGCTGACAAATATACTGTCACCCGGACCCCTGCAGCTAAAGGAGAGACTTTTGCACCGGTACAGTCTCCCTGGAAAGGGGGATGGCCAGGAGGATCAACGCTACCCCCCTCAACGCCATCACCCACTGTTTCTTCTTCTTGTGGGAGGGTTGGGGCAAACCCTGTTTTGGGAGACACCCGCCAATGTTTTGTGTGCAACCAGGTGGGACACATCAGTACCACCTGTCCGGAAAAGAAGACCACTTCACCCTCCACTGGGGGAGCTCCTTCCCTGCAATCTGCTCCAGCTGTCCTGTGTGTTGCTGGACCACAAGGGGGCCGAAAGGAGCACCTGCAAACAGTCACTGTGGGTGACAAGGTAACTGTCGGGTTTAGAGATACTGGGGCGGATGTTATGCTAGTGCATTCAGAACTGGTCGGGTTAGAGGACTTTATTCCAGGAAAGTGTATTTCTGTGCAAGGGGTGGGTGGAATTCACCTTACTGTGCCTGTGGCAAAGGATTACCTTGATTGGGGTGCTTGAAGAGGTCTACGAGATGTTGGGGTATCAGAAAAATATGCCTGCAAATGTGATACTGGGGACAGATTTAGGAAGAATGCTGTCTCAGTATGTCTCTAATGATGATGTTAATGCCACACCTGTTACTGTGTCAGAATCAGCTAAAAGTACCAACGTTTGTTCCCAGGTACCAGGAGGTGACACGGAAAGGGAATGCCATATTGTACCTGAAGTATGTAATGATTTTAATGCCACCCATGTTACAGTACCAGAACCTGCTGAGAGTAACCACGTTTTTTCCCAGGCACCAGGATGTGACAGGGAAAGGGTATCTTCTCTGGTACCTGAAGTGAATAAGGATGATAATGCCAAAAGTAGTATTGCATTAGAGTCTACACATGTTCTTCCACTGACATCTTGTCATGAGGTAGGGAAAGATGACATTGTTACTGCAAATATTGGCATTGATTCTGATGTAGATATTATGCTTGCTAGAAATGGGACAGATGACAGATGATAGTATGGGCCTGAGTCATTAAGGAGAGCAAAGCATAAAAATGACATAACTTTGCACCTGGGCAAAACCATGTTGCATTGGAGGGGGAGGTATAATTAAAATGAAGGGGCTGATTTATAGTTAGAGAATGGCATGTCCTAGATCAACTTTAAACTTCAGTGTAAAAATAAAGCTATCAGGTATTTGTGTGCTAAATTTAAAAACAGACAGTATTTAACTTATATGCAAAATAATAAACGAATTTGCACCCCTTGCATTGTAACATGGTTGTATCGTAGAACATTTACTCCTTTTTCTGCATTACATTTCTTAATGACTCAGGCCCCATGTGTTTATTAATGTTATTAATTAGTATAATTTCTAAACCCCTTCCTTCCCTTTTATTTTAGTATCCCTAAATAAATACTCAATAAACAATTAAAAAAAACCAAAAACAAATCTAAATAGGATAAAAGGAGGTTCTGATTTCCTGATTTATTGAACTTATCTGATTTTATCCTTTTCCACTTCTTTATTAATCTGTTGGATCTTATATATTTCATATGTTGATAGCAAATCTTAATGTTTTAAATATTCTTAATTAAAAACAGATCTTATTTTTATGTCTTTTTCAGTTTCATTATATTATTTTATGTCAATTTAAGGTTTATGATGTTAAGTTTTGTTTACTACTTTAAATTGCATTTTAATCATGTTTAGCTTATTTTTATTTAAATTGTATAGTTATATTTTTATATTTAATCTAATAATTCTGTTTTGATTTCCTATTTGTTGAATTACTCCAAATTTCCTTATAATCCTGTTCAAATCAACTGGATTATTTTCTTTGTATATCTGATCTTTTGTGTACCTGTTTTCATTATTCTTTTTCTCTTAATGAAATAAAGTTTGCATATGGTAACTTGGTCTTAATAAATATAGATGTATGATCTAATCTCATCATTAATGTCTTAATTCCAATTTTGTGGTCTGATCATATCCTAAATATGATCTAGGATTTTTATTAGCTTAAATGAGTCAATGATGATAATACCTATTCCAGGTATATATCCTATCATCATCATCATCATCATCAGTTATTGATATAGCGACACTAATTCCGCAGCGCTGTACAGAGAACGCATTCACATCAGTCCCTGCCCCATTGGAGCTTACAGTCTAAATTCCCTAACATACACAAACAGACCCAGAGAGACTAAGGTCAATTTTGATAGCAGACAATTAACCTACCAGTATGTTTTTGGAATGTGGGAGGAAACCGGAGCACCCGGAGGAAGCCCACGCAAACACAGGGAGAACATACAAACTCCACACAGATAAGGCCATGGTAGGGAATTGAACTCATGACCCCAGTGCTGTGAGGCAGAAGTGCTAACCAATAGGTCACTGTGCTGCCCCAATCCTATCTTATTTTTATTAAAAAGTGATTATCATATCTGTGTCTATTGACGTATGTATATATTTTTCACAGGTGTTTGTCCCCCAAATTACTATCGACATATCATTTTTGGCTTTGAATCTAGAAATAAATTCTGTAAAAATTCTTAGAAATATGTTTAATGAGATAGTATGTGTTTTTCTGTTGGGCTATTTGTAACACTTTTTTTGTTTTGTGCTGTATTATTGTTATATTAATTAAGAAATATTTTAATGTAAATGCAGTAGTAATCTAATATTGATGTATATATTTGTGATATTATTATATTTTGCTCTGTTAATTTTAATTTTGCTTTGTGAAGTGACACCCATTAGGACAACCAACAGGTTAATTAGGTCTAGTGCAAAAATTCAAAAACTTGAATAAAATATAATAAAAGCATTAAGAATAGTAAGTATATGTTTTAGTTATTCCAGTGGGATATTATTCCACAGAAATATAGTATAAATATTATTTCCATTGAGTCCATTATGGACTATAGTATTCATGAGGAAAATCACACTGGATTCCCTTTTTAGAAGTTCTTGATTCATGTTACCACCTCATACACCCAAATCAACATTCTTCATTCCAAAGAATGTAAGATTCTTAGATATTCTGCCATGTTCCCTAAGAAAATGCCTTGCAACACTTGTAATAGGTTTCAATGTTTTACAATCCTGTTTTGCGTAGCAGTTATTTATTATACCTTTGTTTATTATTTATTTATTATGCCTTTGTTTACCAGGACTACTTGGCTTCCCAATGTATTTATTTCCACATATGCAGATAAGGAAATATATAACTAATTGTGTGTTGTATTTAATGAATGATTTAGTTTTGTGGGTGTTGTTGTATCCTGTATTTATCTGTGAATGTTTTTCTTTGGAAAGCATATTGACAAGTACATTTTTCAGATTTGGAAAATGCATTTTTATTCATGCACATTTTGTGAACCAATCTGTTCAGTGACATTTTCAGAGACATTGTCCCCTACTGCTTCTGCTGGTTCCTGAGCTGATCATAATATGTGTATATGTTTTTGTAATATTGAATATTGTAATTCCAATTGTAATATTTTACTAATTTTTTTCATTCTTTGTAGAAGGTACCAATGAATCTTATTCTTTGATCTTGGGAAGTCAGAGCTAGAGAAATGTAAGATGCTATTGTTAGCCATCTTCTTTATGTACATGTCTGTTGATAATTGTCAGGCGCTGTCCCTGCTCGCCTGCTTTGGGTCACCTGTCAATCAATGGGACATGCTTTTTCACCTCTCCTTTTGGCGTTTACTGGCAGATGACGTCACTGACCGCCAAATTTAATTGTAGTATTGGGTCACCTATTTTCCAGCTCCAGCGTTCTCCTGTTTGTGCTATTTACTATTTACTCCTTTAGCATTTGATTTGGCTCCATTGATTATCTGTTATTGACCTCGTCTTGATTGACCACTCGGTTCTTTACCTGTTGCTTCACCAGTGACTGACGTTGAGGGCAGCAACCTGCACGTCCCACGCAGCAAACCCCAAACCTCCTTCCGGGGGTTCCTGGTGAATATTGGGCCATGTTGTCCCCTTGCTCAGTTGCGTAAACTGCTGGTAGGCAGCTTCCATCAAGTTCCTAGTGTGGTCATGACAGTATACTCTGGCCATGGATGGTGCTGGTGAACCGTCTGTTTGGGACTTACTTCAACATCTAGCTCACCAGGTAGATCAGCAAGAGTCCAATCAACCTCAGCTCCTGCATTGCCTGAAAGGGTTGGCTACCTGCCTTGACTCTATTCAAGGTACCTTGGCCCCAACTGTTTAACCATCTTTAGCTCCAGTATCAGGTATCAGTTGTCATGGCTTCCTCCACAGGCAATCTACACATTCCTCTTCCTGACAAGTACTATGGGAATCCTAAGAAATGGTTCTTAAACCAGTGTTCTATTCAGTTTAATCGTTCTTAAGGAAATTTTTAATCTGAAAGAGCAAAACTGGCATACATGATCTATTTACTGACCGGTCAGGTTCTTGCGTGGACATCGCCCCTCTGGGAACTTAATGATGCCTTCTGGTAGGTTCTGGTTGACTGTATTAAGTCATCTGACTTAGACAAGCTTATATCCATTTGCATTAAGGTGGATATTTATCTCAGGAGAGAGAACATTCCCACCGTCCTAATCTCCGTCTGGTACCCAGGTTCCAGAATCCTTCGATAGGTCCGGAAGAGCATTTGCAAGTAGGCCGATCTTGCTTTAGTTACTCAAGAGGAGCATGAGAGAAGGTTCAAGAACAATCTGTGCCTCTACTGTACCGACCCTGGATAGATCCTAATCAATACCAGGGAGGTTGAATTAGCATTTAAAGGTCCTTCTTCCTGGATTGGAGGTAATTCTGATTTCCTCATGACATTCACTCCTCAAAGGGTCCAGTTTCTCTCCGGGGACTTTTTGACTCTGGTTCTGCTGGGAACTTCATTTCTGCCTCCTTGGCCTCGGATCTTCTTATCACCATTGAACCTTTGGTGCAGCCCTTGTCACTGACTGATGTTGATGGCATCATGTTGTTAACAGTTCAATAATAAAAAACACTCTTCCTGTACGTTTTCAGGTTGGTGCCCTTCCAACAGAATGGATCAGCTTTCTCGTTCTCCCTCAGGTCATTAACCGTATAATCCTGGGTCTACCATGGCTATGAACCCACTCTCCCCAGTTTGAGGAGTTTATACTGTACTAACCATTGCCTCCAGCCTTTGGTCCGGGATCCTATCAGCACTATATGCCATACTTTGTGTCCTGTCTTCTCCTTACCACCTGCTTATGCTTCCTATTAGGATGTAGTCAGTAAAATTTCAGTATAGAAACTACCTCCACACCATCCTTAGGATTGTCCCATTGACCTCATTCCTGGTAAAGTTATTGCCCGAGGTAGGACCTACCCACTCCCGGTACCCGAGTCTCAGGCCATGTCTGAATATATCTCTGAGAATCAGGAGCATGGGTTCATATGCAAGTCTTCCTCTCCAGCAGATGCTGGATTTTACTTTGTTAGAAAGAAGGATAGGTCTCTTAGACCCTGCATTGACTATCATAATTTCCATAAGAAAAAAGAGGAGAGGGAAAATGTGTGTCACTGAGGCACTCCTTTAAGTTTAAGTTACATTAAGTTACATTTTAAGTTTAAAAATCTCATTCTTTATTGATATACATTATAATACTTTTGAAACTCTTTATTAATATTCAGACTTATAGCGAAATAATTAAAAATTGATGAGTGACTTTGAATTAAAAAATTATTAATGACAGTTAAAATGGCAGAAAAAAACTGCCAACCATGTCTCTGTTGTAGATTATTAGTATATATCACACAAATTCATGAATCAATAATCATCTGCTAAGTTATAATAATGCTGTAACTTTATTGACATCCACAAATAAAAAATATATTATTGTGTTTTAAATTTTTATATATAAATTTATTGTGTCTGTTTTATTGGTTGTCATAAAGAAATGATCAGCAGAATTAATTAGTAGGTCAGGGAGAGTAATACTTATATAAACAGATCACTGATAATATTTCATGTATATTTATCTTTCTTATCTCAATATGATTATAATACAACAGGAAACACTTCTATATGAATATATATTACTTTTGTTTGCAAAAGGACGTAGGGATAAGGTTGTTTCTCACACCTCCATATAATCTATCCGATATCTGATACTGACATTGGTCTAAATTGAAGGAGTCGTTTCCCTGACTATAGTAGGTCAGGGAGAGTAGTACTTGTATAGACAAACCGCTGACGCTATTCCATTCCTGTTTGTCTTTCTTATCTAAGCAGCCTCATGATACTACAGAGGCCTCTCCTATATAAATATATGTTACTCTTATTTGCAAAAGGACTAGGGATAAGATTGCTTCCCACACCTTCATATAATCTATCTGATATCTGATACTGACATTGGTCTAAATTGAAAGAGCGGTTTCCCATTATATTACATTCGCCCAGAGAGATATACTAGATCCAAGAAGCAGGTTCCCTATCACTGACCTAACTACATATGTATCTCATATTTACATTTTAAAATGCAGAGCGGCAGCTTGTGTAGCTAAACACCGACTTGCGTTTCGCTATAGGCTTAATCGTGGCAAGCCGAGGGCCGGTTCTGGAAAGATTTATATAGTGAAAACCCCGCCTCCCTATGGGACTTCATCCGTAGCAACGTGATGAAGTTACACTCAGTAATGAAACGCGTTAGGGGTATTTTGAAAAGCATCTAATTGTTTTTATTATCAACCTTTGCTAATGGCTACATGGACAATTTATTACTTTGCCTATTGTGGATTCCCTGGAAGGATATAGAAGCCGCTATCATTATCGAGCTCATACTCTGAAGGGGGAGAGCTTTAGAAGTGATACATAGTATCTGTGCAACTGATTGCTTGATACGAGTCAGCATTCCACTGAGAGCGGCACACGAGGACGGCCGTATTTGCGGCTGAGAGCCGCGGATCACGTCGGCTCCACGATTCCAAATACTTTGGTCTTACCAAGAGCTGCATACAGGGACGGCCTCACATACCGCCGAAGACCGTGATTACGCCGGCTCCACGATTCCTATACTTCGCCTACATACAGATAAGTCTGTTTTTTAATATGGGATAATATGGGATAATATGGATATACGGATATCCCTATAGTTATAATAAGTAACCTCGAGGTTCCATATTTTCCATCATTGACTTAACGGCAGGTGAAAGATTATAGCCGTGGGGAATGGTTCCGGTTATCCCTCTACCATACAATTAACAACAGCGAATATATGTTATATTAATGCCTACGTGGGAGCTGCATAATATAAGAATCTTAGAGCGTATAGATGCAAATTTATATGATACTTGCTCTTGCACATTGATAAACAAGTCTGAACGTTTATTCACATCATTTATCTGTGAACCACAGAATTGTAATACTTTTATCCGGACATTTGGATACCATTGACTATCTTTGGTGTGGCTCTATATCCACCACGGATATCTGTGGCATTGGATTAAGTCAATATTACGGAACTACTCCAGATGCTCATTTTGATATATTTAGCTACATTGGAGACAGCTGTCGTATATATTTGGTGATATAGTAGCGCTACCATCTTATTATATGAGCTCTATATATATTTTTATATATCACAGTGCACTGTGATTTATCTATTGTGGGGTAGTTTCATTCATTTATATTCTATGCCGTGTATTAATAGAGGTTTTTATATGTTTTATTGAATGAATTAATATATTGTCAGATTATTCGTGACCCAGACCACATTTTTCCATTGTGTCAGATAGGTTTATAGCGCTGCATTTTTTTGTTCTTTACATTTCTGTGTATTGGAAACAGATTGATTTTCAATCCAACTGCTATTTGTCAATCTATAATGATTTGATAAAAGAGACATTTAGTAATGGTGTAATATCCAAAACAGATTATGATTTTTTAACTATGAGCAATCTAAAATTTCCAACTGTGTATATGGTTCCCAAGATTCATAAAAATGAATCAAACCCTCCCGGGAGACCCGGTTGCCGGTATAGGGAGTTTGACTGAAAATGCCAGTCGATTTTTGGATTTGCATTTATGACATTTTGTGACCAGTTTGGACTCATATATATGAGATACATTGGATGTATTAGCCAAATTAAATAATGTTACAGTACATCCAACTACCAAAGTAGCCTCAATGTGGAATCATTGTATACAAACATTAGGCATGAACAAGGCATACACGCAGTACGTTACTTACTTGATATGGGAAAAGCAACCAATTTGAATTATTTCATCATCAAGCTACTAAATTTTGTACTTACCAAGAATAATTTTTTGTTTTCGATGAAAAAAAATTTCTTAAAATTAGAGGGAAGACGATGAGGACAGCATGCACCCCTATGTACGCGAATCTCTTTCTGGGTTGGTGGGAATAAGAAGTTGATTACAATGACCAATACAGCAGTCACATAAGTTTGTGGCTGTGTTATATCGATGACAATTTAATATTTTGGGAAGGTGATGTGGGGGTTTAGGAGGCTTACAAGGCAGAATGGTGGTGATAATATAAGAAACATTTTGAGTTGTGCAACCTTAACAGACAAATCAGTTGATGTGCTGAGAAAGAGAAACATCTGTGGCCTTGCTAGTATCAGTGTGAAAATGGAATTTGGTTGTCCCCCCACAACATCGCAAGCTAGGAGTTGAAGAAAAATACATATAAAGAAATTCAACTTGTGACTTTTCATGTGAGAAAGAAAACTACTGATATCCAAATAAGGACTGGGGGCATTATTGAAATATGTTATACTGTAGCTAACAGCAATGTATGTTATATCTTTAAAAGGCTTGGGAGGAATAATTAATGTAGTGAAGCAATAAGCTCTATAAAAAGGTGATTCAAAATAAATGACCCCAGCTCAGAATCTTAAAGGATATACGCATGAGTGTCTTGATTACTGGACTCCCAGTTAACTGGTTTATAATAAATCACAGACAAGTTGAAGGACTTTGATAACTGAAAGAAGAAGAAGTACCTTAACAGTGATGATGACCTCTTATACGAGTTTACTGAATCTCTAAATACTAACACATTGAATTTGAGACTAACCTCTGAGATTCATGAGACTGATATAAATTTCTTGGATTTAAAGATTTCCAAAGCAAAAAATGATACATTGCAGACGGATGTATATCGAAAAAGGACATCAACAAATAGTCTGCTACATTTCTCGAGTTCCCATTTTCCTCCTGTTATCAAAGGGGTACCAGAAGGAGAAATGTTAAGAATGAAACGGAATTGGTCTGAGGAAACAACATTCTTACAAAGGTCTCATGAACTTAAGGATAGACTTCAACAAAGAGGTTACAGTAAAAGGGTTATCAGACAATGTCAAGAACAAACATAGGGATACTCTTATTTACCTGCCCCCCAAGAACAATAAGAGAGATTCTAAAATTCATATGGAAGGCACTTTTTGCCTTGAATGGCATGAAATTACTAAGGCATTTAAAAAATATTGGAATATCTTGTTGCCGGATGATGATTTGAAGGAAGTTCTGGATGATAAGATTTCCGTCACTTGGCGTAGAGCCAGTAATCTTAAAATGTGAAATTGGTTCACAGTTTTCTTGCACCCCTGAAGAATGCATCAAGTAATTTAAAGGGCTTTCACAAATGTGGATTGGGTGGGGTACATAATAACGGTGCTGATTGCACCGACAAGACTTACCATGACATCTTAAGTTCGGACAGCTGCTTTCCGACGAGGATCCATCACAACTCTTCTGTGAAGCGACTTGAAGCAATCCTGAAGAAAGAAGACGTCGGCGGGACTTGATGATGTCACTGACATAGGCGACGCTGTTAACGCTGCTCTTAAGGGAGTAATGTAACTATGCAGCCATGTACAATGTACTTTACAAAGGATTGTACACCAGAAAATTCTCTTAAGGATAAATCTAATTTCAAGCAGTTGACATCAGTAGCAAGACATTTTATGAATTTCAGTGACCCCTATTGCTAAAGGTATTCGCTATGGAGCAAGTGAATTTGGGCCTTAGAGGAGAAGATCTTCAAAAAGAACTTCTTAAAAAAAAGGCTAAAAAAATCTTTCAAATGGGTAGTGTAACACCATATGGCCTGAATGACAATGATAATTATATGTTTTTTCTATAAATATTGGTTGTCATAATATTAAGTATGAATTCTATTATTGTGAACATTAAATCAATGGCCCAATTATCTTATATGTAATCATTAACAATTATATTTATGTCAAGTTATCACAAAGTTATTTTACTAATTTTCACTTATATTCTTAGTTTTATTTAAGCTATTTATCACCTTAACTTGGATGTTATCAACCCTTATCTAGTATCACACAAACTTATAAATATCAGGACCCTCTTTTGAGATCCTGTCTTATTAATTTACACAATTCTTTAAACTGTTTTAAATCATATAGTATTTTTATCCCTTCTTTTTTCACTTACCGTATATACTCGAGTATAAGTCGACCCGAATATAAGCCGAGGTACCTAATTTTACCACAAAAAACTGGGAAAACTTATTGACTCGAGTATAAGCCTAGGGTGGGAAATGCAGCAGCTACTAGTAAATTTCAAAAATAAAAATGATATATACAATCTATAAAAACAAATGTATTGTTCCCAGACTAGATAAATAAATAGGATGATTGACTGGTGTAGCAATACCAACATGTAATATATCACAAAGGATATATAGGAGATGCAGACCTCAATAAACAGTACTGAAGGGAATGGTGGTATATCCGGAGGCTCCAAACTGTATAGGACATAACAATAAGGAACAATGCAGAGCAGTGTTGGAGTGTATAACTCACGATTTCTTGATAGCAGTTCTCAGTCCGTCCGCGGTATTCCTTAAAGACTGCAAGCAAACAGATGGGGTGCGCTGACTATAATAGCCGTCCAGACACAAAGTCTTTTGAAGGAAAGTTCCTAGCTCCGTTTGGTCCTACCACTCCAATAGCGCTGGTTGAAGTAGTGATGTTTCCATTCTTCAGACGCGCCTGTGCAGGAGGTTCCTGACGTCCCGGCTGTTACTGATTTCCTCATGTCTCACTAAACAGGCTGTCAGTGCAGTCCAGCGCTGCAGCGGCAGAGGATGAATGGGATGTGAAGCGATGATTCATTTACCATTCATCGCTTCATCACTACTTCAACCAGCGCTATTGGAGTGGTAGGACCAAACGGAGCTAGGAACTTTCCTTCAAAAGACTTTGTGTCTGGACGGCTATTATAGTCAGCGCACCCCATCTGTTTGCTTGCAGTCTTTAAGGAATACCGCGGACGGACTGAGAACTGCTATCAAGAAATCGTGAGTTATACACTCCAACACTGCTCTGCATTGTTCCTTATTGTTATGTCCTATACAGTTTGGAGCCTTCGGATATACCACCATTCCCTTCAGTACTATTTATTGAGGTCTGCATCTCCATCACCCGAGTATAAGCTGAGGAGGGCTTTTTCAGCACAAAAAAAGTGCTGAAAAACTCGGCTTATACTCGAGTATATACGGTAATTAATTTCTTTATATTTATTTTGTTTACCTTATGGGATACTTACAACTGTGATCTACCCCGGCCGATTTTTCAAAAGAATCAATGGGTGGTATAGATCTAATACTTTGAATATATTTCAATACACATTAGTAATCTCAATCGTTTTATTAATAGGGGCGGAGATTCTAGTGTGTGGGAATCAATAGAATTTCTAGAGGCAGAATAGACGCTTTGATAGAATCATCACATTATCTGTTTCCAATACACGTTGCTACGGATGACATCCCATAGGGAGGCGGGGTTCTCACTATATAACTCTTGCTAGAACCTGTCCTCAGCTTGCCACGATTAAGCCTATAGCGAAACGCACGTCAGCGTTTAGCTACGCGAGCTGCCGCTCTGCATTGTAAAATGTATACTGTAGCTTAAATATGAGATACATATGTAATTAGGTCAGTGATAGGGAATCTGCTTCTTGGATCTAGTATATCTCTGGGCGAATGTAATATAATGGGAAACCGCTCTTTCAATTTAGACCAATGTCATTATCAGATAACAGATAGATTATATGAACGTGTGGGAAACAATCTTATCCCTTGTCCTTTTGCAAATAAGAGTAACATATATTTATATAGGAGAGGCCTCTGTTATATCATAAGGCTGCTGAGATAAGAAAGACAAACATGAATGGAATATTGTCAGCGGTTTGTCTATACAAGTATTACTCTCCCTGACATACTACGTGTCAGTATCAGATATTGGATAGATTATATGGAGATGTGGGAAACAACCTTGTCCCTACGTCCTTTTGCAAACAAAAGTAATAAATATTCATTTAGGAGTGGTTCCTGTTGTATTATAATCATATTCAGATAAGAGAGACAAATATACAGTACATGAAATATTATCAGTGGTCTGTTTGTATAAGTATTACTCTCCCTGACCTACTACTTAAATCTGCTGATCATTTCTTTATGACAACCAATAAAAAAGACACAATAAATTTATAAATAAAAATTTAAAACATAATAATATATTTTTTATTGGTGGATGTCAATTAAGTTACAGCATTATTATAATTTAGCAGATGATTATTAGTACATGAATTTATGTGATATATACTAATAATCTGCAACAGAGATGTGGTTGCCAGTTTTTTCTGCCATGTTAACTGTCATTAATTATTTTTTAGTTCAAATTCACTCAATTCATTGTACTCTCGAACTTTCAAGGGCCATTTGCAGTATTTGCCGACTGGAAGGTTGTGGTTCTAAGGAGAAGTCTTGGGTTAATGCTGATGAGATTCATGCACCATGCTTTTTGGCCAAATTAAAAAAGAGATCCCTCCTTATTAAAGCCCTGACTATGAGTGTGAGTAAGGGAGAGGTACTGTCAGGCGCCGTCCCTGAACACCTGCTTCATTGCAAGGACAGACTCCTTCCTCTACTGTCAGGCAACAGGACACAATCTCTGACTTCCTCTTTGCCAGTCTGTGCATGCGCACTGTCACGATTTCAGAGTCAGGATGGGCCACGAAGTCTGCTCAGGTGGATACTACCCCCAGAGAGGCGCAGAGTCTAACGGAAGAGAGGTTTTCACCAGTGTTCCCCGCAAGGGAATATGGACTTATCAGCTCTCTAACCGCAGGTTGCGGTCCTCTAGGGGGGGAACGATGAGTGAGACTAGATGGATGGTCAGGAGATAAAGGTGGCGATTCGGATATGTCAGAGCACTGAGGCAGGTCCAACAGGTAAGTGGTAGTTCTAGATAGCAAGAGAGAACAACAGTCTGTGGGGTATTGCTGCACCGAGGTACTGGTGAACAGTTTGGCCCTGGAGTAGGATTGGAGGAGAGGCACAACTGTCTGCAGAGAGACAGCAGCATCTAGACCACAAAGAAGGTGAGTCAGGTATGCACAAAAGAGAAAGACTGCATGATGATGAGGTCCTGATGAGCTTGAAGCCTTGGAGCAAGTTCAGAGGTGATGCGCAACAATCTGCAGAGTGGCAGCAGCATCTTGACTGCGAAAGTGATACAGAAGTACACAGAAAAGCAACAGGCTGCAGTATGGTGAAGCGCTGAGGTCCTGATGAGCTGGAAGCCCTAGAACAGGATCAGTGGTGATGCGCAGCGATCTGCAGCATGGTTGCTGAATCCAATAAATAATAAAGTGGAAGCATTAAACAGAAGCCAGAGGAGGAGACGGCCTAACAGGTAAGGAGACCTGAAGATTTGGCATCTTAGTAGGGAGGCAGGTACTTTAAATAGACAGGGTTGACAGGCAATTAGCCAATCAAGTGAATTGGGAAACAGGTATGAACAGTGACCAGAATGAAAGGTCAACTGGTGCGATGTGTGACACGCGTCCATTACCAGGCTAATATTCCAGGACATTAAGGAAGAGTAGGCAACTATGACACACACACTTACTCTAAGGGGCAGGTTTAATTAAGTATGTTAATTAAGTGTGATAAGTCTGTGTGGAATGTTAGGGTATTAAAACATTAGTTATTCACTTAAAACCTCTGAGGTGTGGAAAAAAAAGCTGTTTTATGTACCATGATACCCGGAAATGCAATTAGGAGCACATCACACAGTGTTCCAATGGGACCTTGCGTTTTATTGAATCTGTCCCTTATATTCTGTGTGCAGGGTAAACTCCCTAGCCAGTATCCTGAGGAAACACCGGGGAGAAGAATAAATAACTATATCTGTGTGCTGGAGAGTGATGGACATTTTCTTGTACCACACATTTTGGGTGTTCGGAAGGCACAGAGAGAATCCAGGAGATCTCCAAATATTCAAAGTCTCCCGGATATTCCGGGAGAGTAGGTAGCTATGTATAAATTGAGATTTTAAGATTTTATAGAGGCTGAACTATAACGTATATATTCTAAATGGAAAATCAAAATATTTTAGTTCACAATGCTGATACAGTCAGGCCATGCCATAATAATGCCCACAATTAGTGCCCTATTTTGCTGTTGGAAAAGCCACAGTTGCTGCCTATGTTCTTTTTATTGATCTTTACATCCATTCTTTATGCAACATTAATGATGGGGGAAAAGAGTGGATGAAATATAGGAAATACAAAAAGGTGATGGGCAGGGTGGGAATGGGGTTGAGGCAGGCCCGGCGCTCCCTTTAGGAAACCTTAGGCAGTTGCCTAGGGCGCCGGGACCTGCAGGGCGCCGCTGACTAGATTTTCTAATCTAGTCAGCGGCTCAGGAGAGGGTTCGCTGTTTTTCAGTGTCCTTGGTGCATCAGTGAAGTATCACACTGTCTGTCACTGACAGACAGTGTAAATAAAGTTCTCCCCTTCCAGCATGCATCACTCCGCCTCGGAGGAGCGGATCAGCTAGAGAAAAGAAAGAAATGGTAAGTAAAATCTACTTTTTTTTTTTAGTGTGTTCGCGGTGGGGGCGGCAAAATTTTGCCTAGGGCTCCGTGAACCCTAGCACCGGCGCTGGGTTGAGGTAACCAAAATATTATAATGATACGCTACTTTATATGTACTATATCCTGAGCTAAAAAATAGGGTGCAAGTGATAAGAAACAATGAAGGACGCGGTGATTAGGACTAAAACTACCTTTGGGCGTGGCTCTGGGGTTTAACTCATATTGAAGGCAGTGAGGTTAGGGATTCACAGCTGTCATGCATGCTTGTTTGGCAAGTTAAATCAATATTATCATTTTGTTGGATGAGCTATGAGCATTGAGAGATGGATGGGCCCTTAAAGTGGGTAGTTCATTAGAGCCAAGTCCTCAAGTTATTTAGTGTCATTTAGTTTGCTTGTGATATATTTTAATCTATTTACTAGCCATACCTTATTGATGATTGACATGAGGAAGGGTGGCTTTATAAAATACACACCTATTTTGGATGCATGATTTCTATTTGGAGCTGTCAGAGATTCTGGGGCAATATTCCTTCACACTGCCATTCTGGATTTGGTTGAATTTAACTTGCTACTCATGACTCTGGATATATCACTAGTCAAATAAAATCCTACTAGAATCAGCTAGAAAAACCTAGTTGATATAATATATTAATAAGATTACTGATCATATGTTTTCTCAGATTTAGTAAAGGCAAATCATCTTACTAATCATTAAGAAAAAAATGAAGCTAGCTCCTTTTAGCTCTCTATCTTATATATAATTAACTAGATCCCCTCAAGTTCCATTATAGCAGACTGATTTACCAGAATTATAATTGTTTTTAATCTATGAAATTGGTTGTATTTTAAAGCGATTTTTTTTATTAACTAATTCTTTGAAAGAAGCCAATTCTATGTAGCAAATATAAATTCTGCCATAAACATATTTTATATTTCCACACTGTTATAATCATGTTGTTCTCAAAGGGATACATTTACTTTTTTTTTTTAAAATACATTGGATGCATAGAGCAAGAAGTGTCTCAAAAAAACACTCCTGTTAAATGCACATAAAACCGCAAATGGGTTGCTTTTTTCTCCCCCACAGTTGTTTACTTGATTTGAACTGGCATTAAAATTGCTAGAAAACAGTAGGATATTAACACCAGTGGAAGCAGGACCTTAAGATCCTTGCGGAAAAGGTTCAGTCTGTCCTTGGCCGAAGCTTAGCGGTAAGAACAACAATTTGGATACACCTGCTGTTTTGGGACATATTTGTCATAATTCACATAATGTAAGGTGCAGTAATTGCCTAGAGAAACATTTTCAATTCAATAAATCAATTTTTTCAGTGCATGTACCATCTTTCTTTAAAAGTGTAATGCATTTAATCTACTGATTATTCTGGTCTCTACGTTGTCAAGGCAAATGTCTGTCAAAGTCATATAAATAGGATATAGTCATTTCAATTAAAATCAAACAACTTTATGGTCTTTGTCTGACTTTATGCGTATAGCATGCTACGGCGTGGAAGAGAGTAATCAGCCACAGCACGTGGCAAACACTATCACACGCATTTACACAAACATACACATTTGTAATTAGCTCACATTAATTGTAGTTGCAACACATAGTTATTAATAATGAAATGTAGCAGAGTGTATGTTGAATTATTATAATGTTATATACATGTTAGTGGTTCAGGTTACAGGAAAACATATCATGTTTGGTATCATTCTACTATTTATCTGCAGTTGTCGGGTTCATTCGCCGAAGGGATCGCACTTTGCGTACTCTAGTTATCGATCATAGGAAATAAATGATTAGAAATATATTGTCTGTGTAATGTAAATAGGCTAGTTTAAACTGGATTATTGGCAGGAACATCGGAATGCATCTCCCGGAGAACTGACCCCCACCCTTGGATATTTTCGTTTGAACTGGCCAATGACCTGCATTACACTGGACCCTCCTGAAGCCTGAACCTATAGAAGCAAGCCACATCATCTGTATTGTTTTACTGCATTCACTGACTGTATATAAGCAGGAGCCCTGGACCCAGTGGCTAGTCTACTTGACCACAGCCTTCAGACCTGAATGACTGTACACTGGATCCAGGGCGTCTGCGATAAGTAACAGCTGTACTTATTTTAGTCTGATTGTTATTTTGCTACTTTTGGCTATTAAAATAACATTGTGCTTTGGAACCACATTACGGCAATCGTTATTGAAAAGCAACTATACGCTCATAACATGTCCAAGAGTGTTTTAATGTAATAACTGTGCACATTCTGTATGCACTTAATGTCTGGGAAATCGGCCTCAGACAACTAGTCCAGAGCGGATGAACACATAAAACTGTACAAGAAATTCTTCAGGACCTGAAGGTCAAAGAATTGGCAAGAGAACAAAATATGAGATGTGTATTTATGCAATTTTTTTTACCCCTTTTGAAAAGTATTCAGATATATTTAATCTTTGCTTCCTCAAGAGGTTCCAAAAAGTAATGTTGTTCAGTATGGAATCCATCAGTTCTATACCTCAGGCAATGGAGCAGGGGAACTGGCTTGCAAAACTGGACCTGAAAGATGCATATTTGTATAGCCCAGATTTCACATAAATTTCTGATGCTTCTGCATCATGGACATGATGTTACAGTCCAGAGAGTGTTCGTATCTGACCTCCCAATCTTCCAGATGATTTTTTTTTTTTTTTTTTTAGTACTTAAGTCCTTCTAGCCCATCTCAGATTAAAGACATGAAACATTTTCACCTATCTAGACAATATCCTTCTCCAGTCTCAGACAAAAGAACTTTTACAGACATACATTTAGAGAATTGAAATGCTTACAGGAATACGGTTGGCAGATGTCCAAAACCAAACTACGTTCAAACCAGTTTGATTTTCTTGAGATGCCTATTGGTTTTCTAGCAATAAAACTATCAGGATTGACATTCAGCTGTGGCTAAAGCAATTATGATAGCAAGATTTCTACAATTCTAAACACAAATGGATAGAAAAACCTGGCACTGATTGTAGCAGTCTATACCTTGCTTAGTATGGATACAAAACAGATTCAAATAACAATTAATATACTTAGAATGGCAAAAAAATGCTGCCGATTTATAGAAGTTGTTGTACATCAACTTCAATTATAATGGGAGGAAGAAAAAAAACAAAACAAAACAAAACCCCAAAAAGAAGCACAAATAGATTCTATCTAATAAATACCACCGTAGATTTAAAATACATAATAACATTTATTTGTACAACCATTAATACATATATAAAGCAAAAAAATAAAAAGAAAATATCAAAACATGAACAGTATTGGTCAATCATTGTTCATGGTCTTCAGTCTATGCAGTCTCAGAAGTTGCCCTCTAATTGAACTCACAGCTGTGTACCATCTATTAAAGTAATTCTATCGTTTTTCAAATAAGCATTGCCCAAGCGATTATATTGTGTTTCTAACGCACAAAGTGATTTTATTTTAGCAGATGTAAATAGTTAATAGTTCAATACATTATCATATTATGATACAGTACAGCCAATACCAAAAGATAAATACATACCGCTGCTATCGCATGCGCTCGCTGCGCTCCCACGGGACCCAGTGAACAGTATATCTGTTTAGAATACTGTGGTCAGAGTAGACTGAGGGTAGTGGGGGTGCAGCTATGATTATATATACATTCAGTGTTACAGAGTGAACAATAGAGATGACGTGGCTTGCTTCTATAGGTCCAGACTTCAGGTGGGTCCAGGGTAAACAGGTCATAGGCTGGTTCAATCTAAGGAATCCAAAGGTGGGGGTCATTTCTCCAGGTGATGAGCTCTGTTCTTCCCACCAAAACTCCAATTACAACCAGTCCATTAGCATTTTACAGTCAGTATCATATTACAGGTTTATTCCCCAACAAGAATAACTTGAGTATGCAATGTGCTATTTCTTCGCCGAAAGAACCGGACAGCTGCTGATGAATAGGGGTTTAATATGATATTAGACATGACACCTTTCATATAACCTGAACCTTAAAGAACACTGAAGTGTACATATAATCTTAGTATATAGTTTATTATTAGTTTATATAATATCTGCTCATAAATTACTGTGTAACGGAACCAATATGAATTATATACATAACTAAATGTTGTAATGCGAGTGTGTACGTGCGTATTTTACCATGCGATCGCCGTATGCCACGTGTAGCGTGGCATACTGAGTGCAATCGACCAATAAAACAATATTAACCAATATACTTTCGTTCATCTAATTATACGACTTTGACACATCCATGGCATCAGACATTGAAAAGCGGATTTTCTCAGCACATGCAATCTTCATGAGGGTGAATGGAGCCTGCAGCAGGAGGTTTTCCAGAGTGTGCAACATAAATAGGGACAACCAGCAGTAGATGGTAACAGTAAGTAATACAAAGACACCTAAGTTTTGTTTTTGGTTCTGGAAACAGTGTGGTAGTACTGGACATTCCTCCTATGGAAATTCCCTCTGCCTTTCCCACGCTACTTTTAATACCCAGGGTCCTCAAGAAGAGAGTGGAAGATCAAGCAGAAGAGATTCTGTTTGCACCTTGGTGGTCCAAGAGATGATGATTGCCCAGATTGCTCTACAAAAAGGTGGATAAGCCAACTCAAGCTACCAATATCTTCCTCACCTCCTGCTTTAAACTAAATTTGATGGCCTGCAGATATCACCCAATCAAGGGGTTTGTTTGCCTTTATTCACTGCAGAATAAATTCTGGTGTGGATCATTTCTGGAAAATCCTGTATTGTATTTAATGTATTATTTTTGTGACAGACACCTGTAAGTGATTTAATAGTACCTGCAGAAAATACATTCTTCAGGCAAGATAGACAAGGTTAAAGTTCTAAGCGCGTCTAACCATAGCAATATGAGCTAAACTACAACATCACACATGATCTCATGATTATTTCCTCAGCCCACACAATGGCTGCCAGCGGTGTATGTAGGCTAAAGGTACACTCAATATTTTTGAGTTAGTAAATGGAAATATAAACCCAAAAAAACAAAAGTAATATTAATTTATTAGAGAAAAAAAGTGTAATATTTACAATTTGAGAAGACAATGACAATTTTAGGCAGAATGTAATGATATCATAAGTTAGAAAGTTTGAGGAATAAATACATGTAAATAGGTTCATCAGGACACAAATACACCAACTGGTTGTTCTGAACATTTCTATCTAAATAATAAAAAAATAGCTCCTATTAAAATAGAATGAGGTGATATATCTGTAGCCCTACGTAAAAAGTTAGAAAGGAACTCTACACATAAATTCAAGTTGCTTGATACAAAACAGTTACTGCTATTCACTAGTGCCATCATTTAATGAATTTTATTTATGCACACCAGACTGTTTGTAAACCTACCGCAGTGATGTGCTGTCTCATATCTGAACAACAAGCATTTTAAGTTTACTGGTCCTATGTACATATCCAAAAGGTCAGAATGTTTCCTACGCATTCTGCTAGCAAATATGAATCATGTTAATTGCAAAGTGTACCCCTTGAAACATTTGTCTTTAATATATTTGAAATTAAAGATATATGATCCACATTTCAATGCAGCAGACAAATTACAGTGACCATCTAAAAATGAAAAAAATAACAGAAAAATTACACTTTGCAATTATTGAACAAAAGCGGTTTCCTAAAGCTGCGTACACACTACAGAAATTTCAACCAACTTTTTATGCCGAGCGATTTTACATGCGATCGATGTTCCGATCGCTCGGTCCATGGACTGCATACACACTAGCCTTGTTTAGGACGATAAAGGGAAGAGTGGACGTCCCTTTAGTGACTTTTTACAGCCATGTTGTCGTGAGCAATGACTAATTTCATACTCACTGTTGTGGATCGGTCGGAAGTTTATACACACTACACAGTGGAAACGAGATTGGAACGAAAATATTAAACGGTACGACCAACCAAATGAGGCGACAATCGTCCATTTGGGCAGACTTTCGACCATCGTGTCACTGCACACACTGACCCGACTTTTGAACGAGTGGTCGTATGTTGGCTGATTTAGCAGATTATTGGATGAAAACTGTGTAGTGTGTACCTAGTTTAAGGCAGAAAGTTAGTTCACTCAAAAGACTCCCAAATTGGATTATAATTTGCATCAAGCTCGGCAAAGTAGGATCAAATAATAATTAACAAGCCATTAGAAAGTAGCTTGAAGAGCCTAGATTAGAAAATTGGTTTAGATTGGTGTTATCCATACAGATGAATGCAGTGGTTGAAGTGGAAATTTAGAAGTGGTGGTATAGAAAATGTACCGATGAAAGCAATAGGAAAAGTGGTGGTATGGCATACCACCGTATCTCAGACAACATCAACCACTGGATGAGTGGTCCCACAATAAATATCAAACTGAAGTTTCCTGCAGATCACCAGGGTGTAGATTTAAACTTCTGGAACAATGTGCTGTGGATAGAGAAGTCAAAGAAAAGAATTAAAGAAAAACAAAGAAAAAAGTTGCAAATTTGCTCCTGGACAAACCATGTTGCAATGCAAGAGGTGAAATTAGGTTTTTGGGTTTTTTTTTTGCATGCAGGGTAAACACCTTCCCAGCTGTAAATAGGGCACATTTTAAACTCAACCCCTCTGCTGCAGTGCAACATGGTTTTGCAAAGATGCAAATTTGTTCTTTTTTTTTTTTTTGTTGCTTTGCTCTTCACTCTAAATTAGGCCCAAAGTGATGGGAGCAAGATTTGCTTTTTGTTGTTGCAGGGTTTGGAAAGTTTTAGACACTGGACAATGATCCAAAACCCAGAAATTGCACAGAAGAATGGCTTGAGAGTAAGAAAATGGAATGCTTTGGAGCGGTTGAATTGACGCAAAGATCAATTTAAATACTGTTTGTGGCCTTTAAGCGGGCCATACATTATTATTAATTTTTATTTATAGGGCGCTACAAAATGTCTGCAGCGCTATACAGGAACAAACAATACAACAGTACAAAGTAAAACATCATGGTAACACTAACTGCCTCAGCCTCAGCTAAAAAGAAGGCTGAAAGGGTGAGGGGGAGGAATATTCAGCACAAGCTGAAAGCCAGTGCCCAAGAGGGTGGGCGCAGCCAACAGGTTAAGAGCCACTGGAGGGTGCAGAGAAAAGCAAGACTGGAGTCAGTGGGCAGAAAGCCCAAGAGGGAGGTGTGCAGAGATGGAGAGCAAAGTTAACCAAAGTTAGAAGTGGAGCTTACATGCATGGAAGCCCACAAGCATCACACAGTTGAAAATGTTCTGTGTGATGGAGGGGACGGAAATTATTTTGTTGAGCCATATATACACAGATATAATATGCACTTAATTTCTACCACACAAAATGTAATTTATTTTGTTATATGGAATTGTAAGTACAATCGGCAGCACTGAAATGATTATAAGCTACACTAACATTCTTACAAAAAAACAAAACACCTTTTCAGGGGATGTGCTCATCTTGTTTCATAATCAAAGCTTAGTATATAAATTACCTGGACATTGCATTTAGAAATTACATTCTTTAAAAAAAAACAAAAACAAAGGACTGGCTTTATGGGTCTTGTGGCAGAATAAAACAAAGGCATATAGAACTAGTACGAAGCCAGTGTTCTATAATTTAGTCATTTCACATATTGGCATATTATAGCATTTTGTATTGGCAGAAAGCCAATATAGCAGTTCTCCCTCCTCTTAATATTTGTAAATGTGTAGGTAAATATAGATTTGCAGAAGAGTATATAGTGTATAATAAAATAAAAAACATGATGATATAAACCATTTTCCACTGTGAGCAAAAGTGCATCCACAGAAATTCAAAGCCACAGTTAAAATTCCAAAACGTAAACAGATCAGGCATACATTTGGGATACATGTTCCTTTAAGGGAATAGCTAATACTCAGTGACCATTAAAAATCAGAGAAAGCAATTAAAGTCAAAAGCATAACTAGTAGGTTAAAAACATACTAGTAGGTTAATTGGCTACTATTAAATTGATGTGTGTGTGTGTTAGGGAATTTATACTGTAAGCTCCAATGGGGCAGGGACTGATGTGAGTCCTCTGTACAGTGCTGCAGAATTAGTGGCACTATATAAATAGATGAAGCTATGATTAATTTCAGGTAAAATAAAAGAAAGCAGTGCTTTAAGAAGTTTACTTCTTTTCCCTCTTAGGGGGGCTACTTATCAGACCCTAGCCCATGCAGAAACTGCTTTTTCTGCACGGTTTAGGCATTTTAAAGTAAGTTAACAAAGGCCTAACGCAGAAGACGAAGATCTCCTGCATTAGGCAAATTAACATTTAATACTGCTGACAATACTCAATGGGGACTGTGTTGTGGGAAAATGTACCAAGCTCCGACCAGCTTAGATTTACAGAACTTGACCTCAAAGGCCAACTCCATCAGAAGATGGCGTTAGCCATTCAATCCTATGAGGAGAGTATTGCAGTAGAGGGATCTTCAGGTTCCTGTCCACAGCCTTCCTGCTCTAACCTGCGTTAATTTATGTAAATTACCTCTGGCCACCCTAGGTCGCACATGTGCAGTAAAGACTCCGCATCAGAACCCAGAGTTAACTTTAAAGAGAAGTCATTGAAGGGACACAGCCTCCTACCAGATGCGCTGTCGCTACATGACTTCTGTAGTAAATTGCCACATTAATTTATCTATCATCTTTCAGATAATTAATTGGGCAAAAGTAGGATGCATAATATATAAGCCTCTTAAGCTTAACTATATTGGTGCTTGCTTAAAGAAAACAAAGAAGAAAAAAACAAAAATATCCCAAACACTCCTTAATAATCTCATTACACAGGTAAAGTAGCATTTCCGCATCTTAGTGTCTTCTCATAATACCCATTTCATGGTTTGTGATACTAACGAGTATAACTAAATGTAACCCTATTGATAAAAAAAAAAATACAAATATTGTTAGTAGGACTCGGGTACCCTTCAACATGCGCTTGACAATAAAAACTCATTTACATATATATTTACCCCTTATCAGGAAAAAAAAAAGCGCCCTTGCTCAAAAACCATGTTACAAATGACATCGGGAAAACGGCTTTCAGTAGGCAAAAAATGTCCAAATAGGAGGCTGGTGGATTAAGTGGCAAAGCTATTCCTAAAATGCAGTTTGATTTCTAAATATAATTTTGGTCAACAGTAATTAATTGTTATGAAGGCTTTAGTTTAAAAGTGAACTTTCTAGGCCCACATAAAACTACACTGGTGTCTGTAATACGGACTGGTCTAGATTATAAACCTTTTTTTCTTTTGAACTTAGATGATCCGCCCATAGGAATAATTTATAAATTACTATATATATATATATATATATATATATATATATATATATATATATATATATATATATATATATATATATATATATATATATATATATAGATATAGATATATTTATATTTTATAATAAATGATGTTAGGATTGGGACAGATGATACCACAAAGTATAACCTTTTGCATGATTTGCAACTTTAGGCATGAATAGAATATAATCAGTGTATTTAATAATAATATTTATTAATGAACATATTATTTATCTTTAAATCAGTGGTTTGATGGCATTTTGTAGATATTATTGGACCTCTCATCATTTAACGATGTCATTACCTGTTAGAACCTTTTCATTGTATGTCTGTTCATGGGTTAAAAATACTTGATCTCCCTAAGTAAAGCCTTGGAAACCAGGATTGTATGAATATGGGGTATTTAAATTATAGCTTGGATTAGATTGAACTACATTTACGGAAAATAGTTTCAAGCTCTATATTTGTGAATTTTTTGTTAGTTATATATAATTCTATAAACTGCATTCAACTAAGAATACATGAAATTAGATATATTTATAGATATGCGGTATACACAAGCACAGTTTAGTCCAGGGGTTGGCAACCTTTTTCTATCAGAGTGCCACCTAAAATCTAGTGAAGCCCAGGTGTGCCAGTTGGGTGTGAGAGATATAGATATATAGATATATATACACACACACACACACACACACACACACACACACACACACATACATACATACATACATGGCTGCCTAGAGAAATTCATGGCCCCAGTATAGCAACTTCATGTGTCCCCCTTTATAGTCAAGCATGGTAAAAAAAAATGTTGACATTTTTTTTGCCATGCAAGTGGTCGTACAATTGGGGGCGTGGCAGTGCATCATTGGGGGCTTGTCTAGCAGGTGAAAAGCACCAGGCCACCCTCTTACAGGAAAATGCATTACTCACACATGCCCCCTTGCTCAGCAGCTTTGCTCACATATGTCCCCTCTGCCCACATGCTTTAATCACACTTGCCCCCCCTCTGCCCAGCCCCTTTAGTAACACATGCCCCCTCTCCAGCACACCTTCTTACCTTATTCTCCACTGCACAGCATGGGAAGATATCCAGCAGCTCGCCGAGTACCATGTGACCACTGCAGTCACATGACCTGGCGTCTGAAGAGGATTTAGCTATTACCGATCCCCCCTGCACTCAAAAAAAAATAAAAAAAGTACTTTTAAAATAAAAAAATGTATCTTCAAAGATAGGTCTCCAGTGGGGATTTTGGCCACCGAGCAGGCCCGGGCAAATTATATATATATATCTATATCTATCTATCTATCATTTTATGAGGCTAATATCATATTAACAGCAAGGGATCAGCAAAAAAACGTTATGCCGCACAGTAGTGCCCCAGTTCACATCATACCTCATAATTGTGTCCCCAATTCATCTTATGCCTCATAGTTGTGCCCACAATTCATACTTTGCCACAGTTGCCCCCACAAATACATAGTATGCCACAGTTGCCCCCACAAATACATAGCATGCCACAGTTGCCCCCAGAAACACATAGCATGCCACAGTTGCCCCCACAAATATATAGCATGCCACAGTTGCCCCCACAAATATATAGCATGCCACAGTTGCCCCCACAAATATATAGCATGCCACAGTTGCCCCCACAAATATATAGCATGCCACAGTTGCCCCCACAAATATATAGCATGCCACAGTTGCCCCCACAAATATATAGCATGCCACAGTTGCCATCACAAATATATAGCATGCCACAGTTGCCCCCATAAATATATAGCATGCCACAGTTGCCCCCATAAATATATAGCATGCCACAGTTGCCCCCATAAATATATAGCATGCCACAGTTGCCTCCACAAATGCAAAGTATGCCAAGTATATGTGCCCCTCAATTTGCTGCCCTTACTTACCTTTGTAGACTCGTCTTTCTGGAGAAACCTGGGAGCTGCTTCAGCAAAGCAGCCGATGATGGCCGAAACGGAGCTTCTGCGCATGCACAGAAGCTCCGTTTCGGCCATCATCGGCTGCTTTGCTGAAGCAGCTTCAGCGTCGGCGTGCCAGACAAAAGTGGTCAGCGTGCCACGTCTGGCACGCGTGCCGGGGGTTGCCGACCCCTGGTTTAGTCCATGCTTTTGGTACTGGTAACTTAAAAATGTTTTGCCTTGTGTCTTATTGTTTCTAACTCGAATATATTAATAAAGATTTTTACTTTTAGCTGTCAGAGTGACTTTTTGGAAAATCGTTTTTAGTGTATATAAAAATTGCCTTATTAGCACCTACTACCAGGTTTGGGATAATTTGAGATTGAATCATAAACAGCATATCGTACCGAGTTAATGGTGCAGCCATTTACAATAGTCTCCAGCATTGTTAGCACACTTAATAAAGATCAACAAAAAGGCAGTATAAAATAAATAGGTGAATACATGTCATTGCCAAAAATAAACAAAAATAGGTGAATACTACAGGTTACTATTCTGCCTGGAAGAGGAAATACAACGGTCACTGCTGGAGAACTATACCACATTTGCATTTTGTGGTCACAAAGTCTACAAACCACCTTACTATTTAGAATCATTTGCAAAGGATACTAGTAACTAGAAACAAACTGAAGCAACCAGGATTTGCCAGATTTGTTTGAACTTTGGGTGGAACCAGGTGCAATGGTCAGATGAGATTTTAGCCACTCATACCACATGTCTGCTTAGCATTAGAAAAGAAACTCATTCCAACTATGATCATCGTCAACCTTTATAGCGTCAGCAAATTCCATGGTGCTTTACAATTGGGAACTATGAAATATAGAGCTGGTTCTATGACCACTGATCTGGAAACCTTGATAAGATCAACTCTAACTTCCATCAGGAAATTCTGGCAGAAAACCTGGTTGTCAGTACCAGATCGATGCGACTGGTGGACCTTCCAACACAACAATGCTCACAAACATACAGCACCTCAAAAGCAACAAAGAAATAACAGCAGATAATAAAATCAACACTTTGCCATGACAATCACAGTATCCAGACTTAAAGACCATAGCAAACGTGTGTCTAAATTCAAGATGACAGGCTAAAGACATGAAAAGTCTGCAGAGAAAACAAAAGGTTTCAAAATATATTGCGCCTATTGTATCTAGCACTTTGTACTACATTTTCTGGCACAGATTCCGGCATAATGTAATTTCCTATCACCTTTAAACTTTTAAGAAGTTTAAAATAAAATACACATTTGGGAGGTACCTTGGGCTATTTTGAGAGGGGAATAGTATTAATTCAGTATAGGTTTTATTTACAATTGTATTAGAATGAAAGTCTTCAGGCTTCCCCATGACACGTAGCTCTATTGTTTCTTTTACACTACCTTTTTTTGTTTACCTTTATCAAGAGGGGAGGGAGAGAGAGAGGGGGGGAGGGGGAGAGAGAGAGAGAGGGAGGGGGGGGGGAGGGAGAGAGAGGGAGGGGGGGGGGGAGGGAGAGAGAGGGAGGGGGGGGGGAGGGAGAGAGAGGGAGGGGGGGGGGAGGGAGAGAGAGGGAGGGGGGGGGAGGGAGAGAGAGGGAGGGGGGGAGGGAGAGAGAGGGGGGGTGAGGGAGAGAGAGGGGGGGGAGGGAGAGAGAGGGGGGGAGGGAGAGAGAGGGGGGGGAGGGAGAGAGAGGGGGGGAGGGAGAGAGAGGGGGGGAGGGAGAGAGAGGGGGGGAGGGAGAGAGAGGGGGGGGAGGGAGAGAGAGGGGGGGAGGGAGAGAGAGGGGGGGGGAGAGAGAGGGGGGAGGGGAGAGAGAGGGGGGAGGGGAGAGAGAGGGGGAGGGAGAGAGAGAGGACGCTATATATTTATATATATATTAGGATTAATCAGTTTATTTTAAGAAAGCATCTATTGTCAAATTTTGACTACACGCAGTTAACAACTGACGGCATATGAACTTGTTCACTCGGGACAATGACTAAAGAGTAAACAGCAACAAAATAAATTATGTAAGATAAAGGAAAACATTTATAATGAAGATGAAAATCACAATCACCATGTGACTTATACAGCAATATCTTTACTGTAAATACTATCCAAATGAAAATATGACACTCAGAATATTAAGTCCTATGAAGAGAATTTGGGGAAATTACTCACAATGTCAAAAATTATCAAAAAAACAACAAATAAACAACAATATCATAAATATAATACAGTCTATATCCTTTCGATTGAGAGCTTGTCACCAACTTTAAGATGTCTGTCTGGCTTTAACTAACCATGCAAAATCTTGAGTGCAAAGTTCTAATAAGGCTTATTTGGGTAGTTTAAAGAAAATCACAGTAATTTCCGAAGTGTATGGGGGTTGGTTATGCTACTTAAACAAAGCATGGTCGCCACTTTCTTTTTAACGGTAATGCTCACAAATCGCTACCTGGAGAACATAGCATCCCTATGTCAGCTCATATCAAAAAGAGCTGACATCTGCTACATACAAGATATTATATATTTCCTGAAAGAATAATAGCAGAGGAACATTGTAGTAAAAGACTAACATTGCACCATATTGTTCCTTCAACAAACACTGAATTGTACACTCAGTACGTTGGTGCTGGTAAAAAAAAAAAAAAAAACAAAACTCATCCTTTTTAAAAGTTTGGGAACACAATGGATGAGCCTTGGTATCAAATATGAGTTTTCCTGAGGAATTTCTGTATCCACACATCTACTGTGTTCATTAGGTGAGTGTAATAAAAGGGGAAATTGCACATACGAGGGAAACAAAACAAAAGTATTTTAGAAGTCATTTTATCTGCCACAGTCTTTCACCACCACCCCAATAATGAGAAGTGTAAAAGAGCCAACAGCAGCATGGCAGCTTCCAAAGACACTCATCTTTAGTCCCAGCTAGGAGCTGACAAGTGCTGTACATATGGCTTGGTCCATGCTGTTTTTAAAGTTCCCATAGCTGGAAGTCCCTGGAAGCTCTATACAGTTAATGCTTTTCCGTGCAGAGGGAAAGACACAGTCGTAGTGGAACAAAATAGATGGTTGTGGCTCAAAGCCAGCTGGTGGGATGAAGTCCAAACCTGTTGCAAAGTTCAAAATGTTCTCCATGGAAACAGCAGTAGTTCCATCTGCAGGAAAAAAAAAATATCATAAGCAACTTCTATGATGCAGAAGAGAAAACTTCAAAAAGGAAAAACGGGTTTACTGGAGGTAAAGACGAATAGCAAAACTGACCTTCTGTGTCTTCTAGATACTTCTCCCAAAGATTAGTAGCATTACACATCTGGACATTGCTCAGATTAGTATGGTAAGTGATGGTGAAAAGGCGAGACATGTCTTTAGCCGTTAACTTCTCAGGCTTCATGCACAGAACACCCCAAAAGGCAGTTGGATAAGCTTGGATTTTCTCGAGCACACCGAGCGTATTCAAACCTCTTTTAAAGCTGAAAACAAATATAAATTACACTCTGGACACTAAATTCTTAATTGTACATTTAAATACTTGTCTGTATGTTTGACAGAAGTTGCCAGGGGTGCAAAACTGGTTTGGTAGAAAGCCAGCACTGCACAAACATTGCATTTTTAGTACCGGCACATGTGGAGAAGTAACAACTTCATATTAAGAATACAAATGATCGGGGACTACAAGTAGACACGCACCAATATTATTTACACAATTTACTCAACAACCGTGTCTACATTGTGGATTGGCACATAACTTGGTGCCAAGTCTTGCTACTAGTTAATATAACCAAGCTCTTCAAAACGTTCTATAGCTGGTATGGAGAAGATAGGTTGTCTGCAGACATTTGTGTACTGTACTATTCAGTGGTGGAAGTGGTCTGGTATATGGTGGTACCCCATAACGACACTTCTACTGCTTTAATTGTAAAACCACCAAATTCCATTCACTTACATTTTCCAAACCGCCACTTCTAAATTTCCAGTCTGAACACTGGTACTATTATAAATCGACTCACCTAAAAGTCACCTCATAAGTTAATCTGCAACAACGGTCACATACACATTTTGCTATGCTGCTCTAATCACTGTGGCATACCTCCCGATCTAAATAATGTTATTACAACAAAACACCGAACCTAACCTAGTCATCAGTACATGACTGGCAGAATGGTACAAGGCAAGTCTGCAATCGTGCGGTATTTATTTTCTCTAAAGATCACCTTTCAAGTGGCTCCCGGACTCTACGAATCACGTGATAAGCCATCATATCCTTCACCATCATTGCCTTGTCACTCACAGTTTGTACAAGATGTAAGGTGCCCGTCTTCTGCAGGTAGTCAAAATAATGGGCAGTAGCAGCCTTTAGATCACTGATCCTCCGACAAGACTGGATCTATGGTAGAACAGGACACAAACAGGTAAAGTGTCATTGATCACACATTTATGCTGAGGGTTCAAACTAATTTAATTTACATTACAGTTTTGTCTTTATTTGGCTGCACCAGCTTAATGCTTGTAAAAAAGGGAAGCAGTGTTATGCCCAATTCAACCACATAAGCCAATACACCAAATATTAGCAGATTTTGTTAACATATTGCGGACTAAACAAAGTAGTCTAATTACCACTAGAAAGAGATCCCCTGTAAAAGGGATTCAAACTAGGCCATACATGGAGCCTCCCTTTTTTTTAAAAGCAAACGTTTCACAAACTAACGTTCACATTAGTTATGCTACAAACTCAAGAGCCATAAAAGGTAAATCGGGTTCAGTGGACTGATTTTTGGTACAGGAATTGTCACATTGAGGAAGAACTCAGTCCAGTACTTGACAACTTTTGAGAGAGGGAGCAACATCACAGAAAAACCAGTTAGATTTATTAACTTTGTTTCATACAGAGATATTGTCCCCACTCCGATCAATAATGTGCTGTTGGACACTGACCCGTCCTGTATAGAACTCTGTGGCTTTGTGCTTGTCTCCATTTCACTTCACTTCCACTTCTCACATCATGACGCTGCCCCTGCCACATACAGCCTTACCCTAACAAACATCATAAACCCTGTGCACTTTAGATTATGAGTGGCCACTGGTTGTTCCACCACCACCCACACCAAACCTAGGGACATAAGGATGAGCAGGAAACAGAAGACTGATTAAAAAAAAAAAAAAAAAAAAAAAGTGCTCTGACATTTGTCAAAAGCACCTAAAATGCCCAAAACTTGTATCTAAAACTGGTTTACTTTATAAACACCTGTAAGATTACTTGACAGAGTAGTTAATATAGGAGGATTCAGCAAGTCTCAACAACCCCTATGCACTGTAGTTTTAAACACCTTCATTCTTCAGTTAATTTGTCTCGGAGACCTACTTCATGAATCCAACAATAGAAATAAGATGAGAAGCATTTAAGAAGGAATTTGGGACCTTTTTCTTAAGCCCACGTTACTGTCCTTACCGATAATATTGCCTGCAAAACATTAGGATCTGCTATATCTTCTAAAACTGGCTGCACGTGTTGAGGATCATAGACGAGGCAATAGAAGAGTGTCGGAGATAGAAAGCTAGGAGCTGGCCCCCCATGGACCAAGGCTACTGCCAACATTCTGCCAGCTTCATAGTACAGGTTATCTTGCAGCGCTGTGGAGTGAGACACATACATGTTTAGTGTAATGTTCATAAACAATACCTACACTACAGTTAGTATTGAGCCATCCGGGTGTAAACCTCACAAATAAGAACTGCATTTCAATATAATACCTGAAACTGTAAGAAATAAATCCAAGCCTACCTATTGTCAAAATATATAAATTTCAAAATATGTTGAACAGACTTCTCCAAAAATAAATAAAATAATATATTAGTGTGACAGAAGCACTAGGAAAGAGGTGAATGGCAGGTACGTAAGTCCTAGATTACGGTCATTTGTATTTTAAAACACCAGGGAGATTATTTGTGTCTGAGGAACAGCTTCTCAAAGTGTTTTTCAGCTGTTGGAACACATGGTAAGGGTCCCTGGTGTAATGTATATAGAGAGAAGGGTGGGCTCCATACATAAGACCCAGTCCAGGTCTTCTGTTCTGCCAGTCTCACAGCAGACTAATCAGAAGTTGCACCTGCAAGGTGCTGTTAAAAGGCTACTAGGCAGTTCAGCGAGTGTCTCATTGTCTGGGGAGGAGGTCAGGTGGCTCCTGAGAGAGACTGCAATTTTGATCTGTAAGTTACATTGTTTGGTTTAAGTGAGGGACGCTAGGCCCCTCATTCTAGAAAGGGAATATCTCTGTATTAGTTAGTAGCCAGACGGCAAGGATTTTTGTTTATGTTTTGTTTGCAAACTAGTGAATAAAACTAGCTGAACCTGAAGCACTTGTCTCATGTGATATATCTGGCTGAAATGCAGCCATCTCCCCCAGAGGACAGTAATCCCAATACGATCCTGTGACAATGTATAGAGGTAGATTTCTATTTTTTTCAAAAAAATAAAATCAAACAAAAAAACCCCAAAAAACTGGCAAGGTTAAACAGATTCTAAATCTGCAGCATTAATGTGCTTTAAATATAAAAACACAGGACATTGGTCAAATGACAAGGTGGTGGGGACTGGGAGTAAATTAGTGAATGCAGGGTTTGGAACTACCCTACAGAAAGTAAAAAAAAAAAGTGAAAGTCAGAAACTCTACTAAAAACTTCAGTCAATATGGTGACAGAAAAATGTCACAGGCAATTTTAATAATACAAGCCTTCCATAAAGCAACATCTGTGGGTAGATTTACAAAACTTTCTAACAAGGAAACGTGGAGGTGTTGTCCATACCAACCAATTAGATTCTAGCCATCATATCTAGTACATTCTAGAAAATAACTAGAATCTGGTTGATGTGGGCAACACTTCCACTTTCCCTCTTTAGAATCTTTCGTAAATATATTCCCTGATGTTTGCTGAGAAAGGGTACAGGCACACACATTGAAAATAATACACTCACCATCCATATTCAAAGAAAGGTTCTTGCGTTCAGATCCTTCAAACAAATCAGAGCCCTGGATGACATCAAGCAGAAGCTTGAAATACTGACAAAGGGACACATCTTCTCGCCTGCTTTCATTCCTGTTGTCCTGATCTATGAACGTTAACTGTAGAGTCCTGCAAGGAGAAAAGTTGCTCCTGCGGAAACACTGAAGGGAGCTCTGCCAAAGGGCATTTCTTTGCACTCGCATAGAGCACACTGAATTTTTTATTTGACATCTCAGCTCCTGTAGAATGTCAGAAATGTGTCTGTTCTTTATTTGAACATGCCTGGAAAGAAACAAAAGCCTCATTGCTATACAAATAGTGTCATGATAAATTTGCATACCAACAATCAAAATGTCACAATAGCAACAATATCCCTGATCACAAGGACTTCTGCAGAGGAAGGAAGAAAATGAAACAAATAGAGTCAAGGGGCAGGTTGCAATCGTTTCTGAAATAGGTAGATGTTCAATGGCAACCTGAATATTGCTTCTCTTATGCTTACATACGGTATATAACAGCTACTGCATACTTCACACAAGATAAATTTACTCTCTGGAGAAAAGACAAAAGTATGCATGGTTATAGATGAAACACTGAAAATAAAGGGAATCAAAAAAGCTAGTGCTTTCTTGATAAATTTTGATTCTGTAATGCTATGTCGGTTAACCCAGGCAGGGGCGCTCAGTCTGACCCCTGTTTGGGCCACCCCCCCCCCCACCCCCACCGTTGAAGCATGTTTTTTTTTTTTTAATATTCCCTGCGGCCGCATAACAAAGCAAGCGATGCGGCCGCGTCAGCGCACAGGCGGCCGCATCACATGACAGGCGATGCGGCCGCGTCATCAGCGATGCGGCCGCGTCATCAGCGATGCGGCCGCATCGCCTGTCATGTGATGCGGCCGCCTGTGCGCCCCCCGGGCTGGACTGTGCCAGCCCGCGCCTGCCCCCAGGACATGCACCAACTATTATACATACAGCAGCTACTGTGAATGATAGTCTTTTTTTTGTGAAAATGGGAGCAGTACTTACTTTAAGATGACTTGTCTAGGTGTTGTGGATCGCCTCGAACATTTTGGAGAAGGCTGTTCAACCCCGAGCAGTGAATTTTCAAGCTTCTCAGATGGATTAAGTGATCCAGGATGCGATCTTTTTCCTGCACATATACAAGAACTATACTTGGTATAGTAGAAGAAAGACTATCTACATTGTATAGTGCATGAATTTACAACATGGCCAGCTAACTTCTAAAAGAAAACCATAAAATAAATTTTGATCCAATACATGCAATTTAGAACAGAGCCTCTCAAAAACTAAACTCGTTGCACCAAACTGTTTGAATCTGAAGAAAGTGCTTTATTATGTCAGAGTCTCTGGCTTCCTGGAGAACAGCTGAAATAAAGTACTACACCACCACAGTAGTACGAGGTCATACGGCTGTCCTTATAGTACTATGTGTAATCAATTCTAGGCATGCTATACATATATACCATTTCCAAAATCCACTTGTGTATCGTCTTCTATTGCATTCTAAGATAAGTAGCGGGAGTGGCAAATGACAAGAAAAGGTAAGACATTGAAAACATGAGGAGACATCCTGTTACCTGGAGAGCAACTGACGCTTTGACAGTCTGGGCATTCCCAGGTCTGGTTTACTGGCTCAATAGTAGCACAAGCCACATGTGCACCTTTGGATCCACAGCACTGGCAGCGTATGACTTCCCACTTACTGTAGAGCAAAAAACAAACAAAAACCCATGGTTTGCAAGTGAAACAGCAGCATACAGCCACAAAACAAACACTCAGTCTTGCGCTATATTACAGCATGTTGAAAGGGAAGTTATATTTTCTAATACTCACCTTTTACAAATTTGGGCTCACAGTGGAGGAGAACCAAGTCCATAAATATCTATACCACACAGATGAATAGAGCATTTATATATAGCTGTAAGCGAGAGGCATGGATGAACTGCCCATCGTGCACTTCAAGCTCAAGGATTCGGGTAATATGGGGAGGCCATGATCAAAGTCCCCATTACTTGCCATATGGAGAAGGGGGCAGGATAGAAAAGGGGAGAGCTATTGTCTGGGGAAGTGGGGGGTGCTTAATGACATTATCAACAGTACCCAGCTGTGGTGGTCTATTTGGTAAGCCTTCCCCCCTCCCCCATTTAATGCCTGCAGCCCTAAACACTTTTGAAGTACATGTTGAGGACGAAAGACTCGCCCTTAGCACTGAATGGGTTAAATAGGTGTCCTTTCCTATATTGCCCCCCCCAAAAAAACCTACTCAGGACACCGTGCAGCAGGAGATTGTAGAATGAGGAGGCCAGAGACCATGCCCGCAGCACCAATCCGCATTTCTCAATTTAGTTTCTTAGTTCAGAAACAGCACTGACAAGCTGAATTACAATGCATGGGTCCCTACACTTCTGGTTTAACCTATGAACCCACACACGGTAGTGGGAACCATCATTTCACCCATTCTCTGGCACATCTAATGTGGAAAAGGGGGTAATTTACCACGGTCCGATAGCCAGAACAGGACCCGTCCACCAGGTAAAGGTACAGACAGGGTTAAGGATACTGCTGGTACTTTAAGGAAGAAGTTTACTTACAGGTGCACAACATGGGTGTGATTGCTGAGGTGTGTTTGTTGAGAATAAAAGGATTGTGGGATCTGGTGGGCGAAGCTTCCAACGCTGAATGGCAGCCAGACCATAACTAGGCTGGTGGGTTTTAGTTAGTGTCAGGAAGTGTGAAACACTTATGTTTCTTAACTTATATTACGGTGCTGTCGTGATGAAATAAAACAACAATTGGTTAAGAAGACCGGAGTAAGGAGTCACTCATTTGGTAATACTTACCTATTTAAATTACATTTTGATGAAGTATAGGTTGACTCAAGTACAAATTGTCGGTCAATTTAAATTAAGTGACAAGTTAGATAATGTTCACAGACGGTCATAGAAAAGATGTGTAGCACCCATGAGAGTTCTCAACCTACTGTCCCTCTGGGGTTTTGTCAACAATAATGACTGTAAGATTCTTGTTTTGTTACTGGACAAGGCTCCAGGTTTCTGTACCCTGGCTAAGAGGGAAGCAGTAACTAGTGATCTGTATGTGCAAAGCGGAGGATTATTTGAATGTAAGTGTTTACAGAATATATAGTCAAATATAAAATAAATATTTTACTCATTGTCAGGACACTGACCTCTCTGGTTTATTAAATTCCCGGCCATTTCGACAAACACACTTCTCAACATCACAGCGCTGGTATCTCACTAATAGCTCTTGGAAAGCATTGTCTTCTAGTTCCCATGATGCATCTCTAGGTAAATCAGAGATAAACAGCAGGTTAAACAATCCATCCAAACTAAAATATCCAGATTTATTAGATAGTAATAATGTGCCAAATGAATAAGTGAAAATTTATAAATATATATAGTGTGTAAACTCTAGCACGAAATATGTATACAGAAACATATCTGAATGTCCCTGAATTACAAAACAAAAATTACAGATTGTGAATAAAATAAATGAAATCATTGATATAAAGAGACATCATAGGGTATTGTGCAATCACAAGTGGCTACTACAACATGTATGTGTTGTGCCATCGAGTCTACCAAAGTCAAATTGTGATGGAAAGATGTAGAACCATTCTTCTACAAGAAAGCCATTCTACTGATGCCTGGCTGAAGATTTTTCAATTGGATAACGTGTCACGCTCATCAAACCAATGGACAGACACACATGCTCTGTGAACAGGAGCATTGTCATACTGGAAGACAAATGTCCCATCATTTTTTGTGAAATATTAGCAATTTCAGCTGTCTTGGTCACTGGAAGTCCCAGGTCATGTTTTTAGGATTTCTTTAATCATGTACAGCTGAGTTAATCTATTTGGCTGGGTCAGTAATTATCCCACCTGTTTCTACAGACAGAAATCCTAAAAACATGAACTGGATATGGCCCTTGAGGACAGGTTTGCCCACCCCTGCTAAACGCAACCAAGTAACCAACCTAATTTCAAAGTTACAGAGGTCTCCTCTTCCAGCCATGCTAGACAATGGGAGCAGTCCAGCATTCTATAGACAACCCTGACCATACTATGGATGTTAATTGCTAAATTAATATAAGACCACAGAGTGAAAGCCTTGGCTTTAAATATGATTGGAGTCCCTCATTTATGGAACAGTTTCCATTTTTCTGTCCACTACATGTATGTATTCTATGTTTGCTTATCAGAGACCATTTTAGTCTGTGAAAGGCAGCAAGCTCAAATAACAACTATTATAAAAGGGTATATACAGGAGTCAACACTACCATACTAAATACATTTATTACTTGAGTAAAACAAAATCAGATCTTTATGAAACAAATATTCTCATTTTAAGTAAATTATTTTTTCTGCCTTGTTGCAACTTGTTTATAATCCTCAACCGATCCTGACAATTCAGCATGTCAGTCTAAAAGGAAGGAGTAGACCCTGGAGCGAGCCTTTGCACCATAAATGTGGTCAGGGATTTTAAATAATAATAATACAAATAATAATAATAATAATAATAATAATAATAAATAAAAAAAATATATAAATGAGCAGCAAACCTCTCTGGAATATGGATTCCCATGTGTAGCATCTCCTTCTGGAACAGGTCTTTATTGTTGCACACTGTACAACGGAAGAAAAATAATCCTGCGCTGAGTGCCTGGTACTGTGGATAGCAGAGAAAATAGTGAGGGATTCTAAATGGCATGTGGCATGGCATAGATTGGTCCTTTCGAAAACCAACGTGTCTCATTAAATAATCCAACGATTTACTGTACAACACATCCATACCCCAATCAGTAGCTCTTATTGAATGAATGTGCCAAGAACAGAAACTAAAAAACTCAAAGATAAAAGCCTACTGGCACAATAGGAATTTAGTGTAAATCATATAATTGGTTGCAGTCTCTTTCATTCACACCCACAGACAACAAACCCCCTGTTCTCTCCACAAGTCACATTACTGGTACTTAACACAGAGCATGTAGTACACAGAACCTTAGCTTTCCTCTTGCAGAACATCCCCTATAAACTCTCGACAATAAACTGGTGGATTTACTACATTCTCAAAAAGACATACATAGAATATTGCTGGGTTTCAACTACCACATTGGATGTATACATTGATTTAACCTGCAAAATAATCCATGCGCAGAAACAAGGACTAGCCCAACATAAATGTTTTTTATTACTTCAAAATGGATTTGACCCTTACTTCCACAATATCTGAGGTTTTAATTTATTTCACAATAATTATTGTTTTTTGCTACAATGAGTGGCACTACTAGGGTGAAGAATACTGAAGATAACCAGAGAATAATCTATTCCTAAAAAGGACATAATACTAACAATAGACAACAATTCCACCCATTTGCCTAGGGAAGTGTGTACTGTAAATACAGCCCTTAGTGTAATACATACCTGCAGGCAGTTTCTATGAAACCAGGATGTTTTGCAGCAAGGTCCTCTTATGACATGGTAAGAAGGGATGTGGTCCACATTTTCTAAGCATATTGTGCAGGGGGAGGACTCTCCAGTTTGAATTGATAGAACATTCTGCACTGGCCGATGGTCCCAACAGTACGACCTACACAGGAACAGACCAATACATTTCTAAATACAGCAGGAAATATCAATGAAATATTAACATTGTAGAACAGTAACAGAATAAAACAAAAAAATAAACAAATATCAAAGATTACTTATAGTGCATTGTAAAATAATCTCTGTATCATAATTTAGTAACTGGATTGTAAGTTTGTGAGCAGGACTCTTTTACCTCTCTTTCTGTATGCATCACCCAATATCGTTTTATTACTGTTTGTTCCCAATTGTAAAGCGTTACGGAATTTGCAGCCGCTATATAAATAACTGTTGATGATGATGATAAATTTGTAACTGCTATCAGCCTATCAGCTAAAGTTCATACCTTAAGGGAAGCCAGACTAAGGACCAATTTGAGAGAAGACAACACACAGAAGAGCACAAGTTCTTTTGGGGGGTCTTTACAATATTGAAGGGGTGAACAAACCTCTCCTTTGTTGATTGCATTAAAAGTTTACATTTACGTGAATGCATTGTAAATTAATTAAAAACCTTTTTAAATTAAGCCACGAAAAAAATAAATCTTAGAACTACTAAAAACTGCAGAAGATAATTAATACTGAATAGCCTATGGGATAGGGTATTTTTAACACTAAAGAAGCCATAATGGCTTTACATAGACCCATCCCCATAGTAAGTTTTAGATCTCAAGACAGTAGATTTTTACCTAAAGCTATCCATGAACTGGAAGATGCACTGCTTCTCCACCCCACATGGATAGTGATAACTGCGTTTACAACGAGGAAACACACAGCCAATGGATGCTCCCAGTGTTTTACAGACATAGCACCTCTGGAAATGCAGAAAAAATGATTATCACAGTATTTGGAGAACAGGTTAATAACCTATTAAGAATTAATTCTCTGCACGTACCAATCTCTTGGCTCTGCTCACTTCTTTTTTAATATCACTAACAAGGAAGCCATATATTCCCTCGTCTTCTTCACCTCTTTGCCAAATACCACTGGAAAGCAGCTAAGGAAAAAATGCTCAGATTAAACTTCCCATCCACATGAAAAGTCCACAAATAATTTAAAGGTGATGGATGATCTGTCATTACAGCATAGAACTACACGGCTGTGTTTGAAATAATATGAAAAATATTTTTTCTAATTTATTGTGTGTTAAAGAAAGAGAAATTAACTTACAATAGCACTAGCTAGACTGGTTTCTCAAATGTTGAAATACCGGAATTACAGAGGATTTCAAGAGAGGCTTCCAATAAAGGTAAATATTAATCTGTGTTAACAGGTTTTTCCTTGTCAAATCAGTGAACTTTTTTTACAGTTATCACTAGACTAGAAACTGAATCGTTAAAGGAATTGGGAACCACTGTTTCATATACTCACAAGACAGTAATAGTGCAAAGTCAAGTCATGTTCTTCATATGTTTTTTTCTCGCCATATTTCTCAATGCAGTCATCCGCTCGTCCACAAAGCATGCAGGCTGATGAAACAGATTACATGCAGTTTTGTCACCATGTCAACCTCTAGCTGTTTAAATACATTTAAACTACCAAAAGTTATCACAGACATCTAACAATACATTATGATGTGGGGGTACATAGAAAATAAACTGCTTTCTTGTTTCCACACCGAGAAATACTTATTATGAAGTATTCTCAAGCAGTCCGTGTAGTTTGTGTACATATGTATTGTAAAATATATATGTCACAGGACCATAAGGGGGTATTCAATTGTTGCTTTTAACGCGCTAAAACAAAAAAAAACCTAGCGCTCTAAAAATATTAGCGTTAATACGGTAATTACTCGCTAAATTTCATCTCGCAGCTCCCTGAGCTGTGAGATGAAATTCAGCGAGTAAACTACCGTATTAACGGTATTTACGCGCATATTATTATTATTATTATTATTAATATTTATTTATAAGGCGCCACAAGACATCCGCAGCGCCGTACAGAGACAAACAAAATCACAATACAATGGGAGACAGCACAGTACAGAAAACACAGCAACTCAGTACGCTCAATGCACAGCTAGAGAGGGCGGGGAAGGGGGAGGGAGGATCCGCAAACGACGGGGCCCAAGAAGGAGGGCGCGGAAGACAGGGAGACCCCCAGGGGGGAGGAGGGAGCGAGAGTGGACGTGGGGTGGAGGACCCTCGAGGAGGAGGGCTAAGTAGCTGGAGAGCAGAGTTAGAAGTGGTGGAAACAGGAGGAGAGATGGCCCTGCTCAGAGGAGCGTACAATCTAAGGGGAGGGGTGGACAGACAGAGAGACGCAGGGGAGAGAGGGAGAGTAGGGGGACAGAGGCAGAAGATAAGGTAGGAAGTTAAGTGGGAGACAGAAAGGCTTTAAGAAAAAGGTGGGTTTTTAGGGCCCGTTTGAAGCTGGACAGATTAGGGGAAGTTCTGATGGAGGGAGGGAGCTTGTTCCAGTGGAGGGGGGCAGCGCGGGCGAAGTCTTGGATACGTGCGTGGGAGGAGGTTATAAGGGGGGAAGAGAGGCGACGGTCAGAGGCAGAACGGAGAGGGCGGGATGGAGCATGAATAGAGAGGAGGGTGGAAATGTAGGGCGCAGTGGAGTTGGCGAGGGCCTTGTAGGTGAGTGTGAGGAGCTTAAAGAGGATTCTGAAGGGGAATGGGAGCCAGTGAAGGGCTAGGTAGAGGGGGGAGACAAAAGAGGAGCGGCGAGAGAGGAAAATAAGCCTAGCTGCAGCGTTAAGGACGGATCGAAGGGGATCGAGATGAGAGTGGGGGAGGCCAGTGAGGAGGAGGTTGCAGTAGTCCAGGCGGGAGATGATCAGAGAGTGGATAAGGCATTTGGTGGCATCTTGGGAGAGGAAGGGCCGGATGCGAGCGATGTTGCGCAGCTGGAAGCGGCAGGATTTAGCAAGAGAGAGGATGTGGGGGCCAAAGGAGAGAGAGGAGTCGAGGATGACACCAAGGCAGCGAAGTTGGGGGACAGGGGAGATAGAGGTGTTGTCGACAGTGATGGAGAGGTCAGAAGGGGATGGGGTATGAGAGGGAGGAAAAACTATGAGCTCAGTTTTGGCAAGGTTAAGTTTGAGGAATCGAGAGGACATCCAGGAGGAGATGGCAGAGAGGCAGGCGGACACCCTAGAGAGGAGGGAGGGAGAGAGATCAGGAGGGAGGGAGAGAGACCGTATTAACGCTAATATTTTTAGAGCGCTCGTTTTTTTTTGTTTTAGCGCGTTAAAAGCAACAATTGAATACCCCCCTAACAGTTTTAAGGATATTTGAACTAAAGCTGTGAACATAGTGATTATTTTGCTCAGCACACCAGACTGCCAGCTGGCCACGAGTTTCAACATCAAACAATTGGCTCCATATTCCAGTGCATTTGGTCCTCCAACAACTTTCATGACTATAATCATTTTATAGAAATCAAGTGAATCATTGGACGTGTTGGCGGATGCGGCAAGACATTCCCACAGATGGTTGTTTAAGCCTGTACATGCAGTCATCTGCCTAAAAATTAGCAGGCTCCTGTGGCACCAGAAGAATTCCAGCTGCTTGGCCCAAGCGACAGAATCTCAGCCACGTTCAGTACTTATGTGGCCAAACTGGTGGAACTCTGATCCTACTGCCCAGCAATAAGGCAAGTGTTAGAATAGTACAATGGAGTGCACTGTACATTCTTAGAATTAGAAGTGGATGATAAATTACTTACACATAGCTGCGTAGTAAATGAATCATCTGGTGTCGGGTAATGAAAACATTTACAAACATATTTGAGGTCTAATAAGGCTTTTCATATTGGATCTATTTACACCAAAGGTTTAGTTACCATAAGAGCAAATCCTATATTCTGATCTATTTAGAGAGTAACGAATGGCCATTAGAGGTGATCAAATAAGTATCTGACAATGATTAAAAGTTCTACACTTTTATAAAGAGGAAAAAAAAAAAAAAGCCTAAACTTTCTTGACAGCAACCAAAATCTATGTATGTAGTTGGAGATACTCACGCAAGTTCTTTGTGAACAAGAGATTGGAATTACTCATTTTGGCACTTTCCCCTTGCGACTCCTGCAAAAGTAAAAGTTTTACTCATGGTGCATCTTTCTGTTCAAATTTTTACTACTCTCAGAAAGTGTAAACAATAAAACATATAAAAGTACAATGTATTCACGGATATACAGCAAGCAGCCAGTGTGAGGGTTGCCAGCTGTCCATACCAAATGACAAACTTACCAAGTAATTTCATGGCAAGATCATGGTCTACAAAACATGGACAATGTACTAAAACACCAAAACAGAACACTCTGCACATACTGTCCCCACATCAACACCACTAAAAATAAAAAAAATGATATAAATACAAACTACACTGTTTATTATATGGAAGAGAACTTTCTGGGAGTTGATTCTCTACAGTTTGGACCAAGCCAAAAAGTTACCATAATTCTTCCAGACAAAGCCATTTGTGCACACTGATTTGTAAATCACAATCTGTATACTAGATCTATACAACTGGTTAAAAATTGGGATAGTCTTTCTGTCAGTTTATATCATGGGTGGATTTGGGCATTCTAAATTCTAAATTTTGCATTATGCTAAAGGTAGAAAAATCATCCAAAACTACTCTAGCCCAGTTGTTTTGGACAGACAGTTTGTACCAAGATGTACTTGGATCTCAATATCTGGTTTTACATTAGAATGCAGACAAATAAATACCCAAGCAGTATTCGCCTATTTGCATGGATTTATTAAGAAGCCTTTTAAAAGATTAAAAAGGCTGATGAAGACAAAGGAATTCAAAATTAACTGTCCCTCACCATGGAGCCCAGCTATTGGTCTTGCACTATTCTGCAAAGCGCAGACCAAAACAAGATAAATATGAAAACAAACAAACAACCTAACCCAAAAACACTTATTTCAATCTATATTGTTGCAAAACTGCTATTAATCATATAAAGGTTTTGTGGGGAAGAAATAAAAAAAGTAGGGCAATAATGAATAAGGATACTGTAACAATAGAAATGCATTCACAGTGCCCACCAGACACTACTACTTGTAGTTCTGTAGAACTCGTCAACACCACAACACTGTAGTACAATGCTTTGCTGTCAGTCACCACTAAAATGTAAAATTGCACTTTGTGAATGAGGAGTTTAGGGAGCTTTACAAATTATATATAATTTTTCAAACATCCACTTTTTCAGTAATTTGAATACTCTAAACTAGTGACAAATTCCCTGCACAATGTTTGTGAAGCCCGATATCATTAACCATTTGCTTCCCTGCAACCCCTCTTAATTCTTTGCCAGGTTTCCATATCTTCCTTCTGTCTCCTCTCAAACCTCCATTGCAACTTTCCTTGCCTGTGTCCCATGCACAACTTGACAAACACAGTCAAAACAAATGGAGAATAGAGTAATACAAATGTAAATAAAACCAAATTTAATATATGCAATAGGGGACATTCAATAAAATGTATTGTTCAACAAAAAGGTAACATTAATACTAGGAAAGGACTACACTGTACATACATTTTCATGGTAGTCATGCCAGGGCAAGGTGCTGAAACGGTTTTCAGCCATGGAATGAAGTGACATCTCCAAACGTCACAAAGTAAAGTCACACAAACAAAATAAAATGGACTGAACGCTCTAGAACCATTAACAACCAGAGATCTAAACTGAAAGCTTTACACACTAGTGCATAGAAATGACAATAAATAGAACAGTAAAACCTGGTCACAACTACAAATTCCTATACGAGCACATCAAACGATCATATTGATAAACCATACCAGAAACATGCAACGTCTGAGGTCGATTCACAATTCATCATAATCAGCATTATACATATAGATCATTTATCTGGATGGCCCTGTTTTAGAGAAATCAAAACAGAGCACAAATAATAATAAACAAATACGTGAACATTAAATAAACACAACATACCAGGCGAATGCCACAAGTGATGTTAATAAACATATATAAGTTGTAGAACACAACATGAATCGGCTTCCAGAGTAATATTATGCAGCGGTCTCGGCACAACACTGATACACAGTAATACATCCAGCACTACCCTGCTGGGAAACGCAGTAACCCCAACCCTTCAGCCGGCCCCAGGATCAACAGATCGTATTCGGTACTGAACTTACGTAGAAGCGGGTGTCCCGGGCCTCATAGGGAACCTCATACAGCTACTCTAGGTCTCTCTCCTTCTATAGTATATTCAAACTGACTTGAAAATTCAAACCCTAACATCCGGCTCCGTCTCGGAAACACCTCTCCCCGAGGCCGACCATTGGTAGTGATTCAAAGGGCGGAGGCGGAGCTGGCGTACCAAGCCTCTCTCTCTCTCACTGGCCGGGGTTACCAGGGAGGGAGACGTCCTCATTCAACCAGAGGGAAATTGGTAATGGATTGTTCGCCCTTGTTCCAGCTAAACAGCTTCCGACATCATTATGACATCAACAGGTCATATCATTGTTGCAGCCACATGGTCCACAGGCGATTGCTGCAGATGTTTGTTTTCTACTTAGCCGAAAATAACGTAGAAGTATTCGGTGAGAAGAAGGAGTAATGTTGGGCACATTGGTGAAATGAGGGGCATGCGAGGGAAAGCTGTTGGGCAGAGGAACATGTGAGGGAAAAGCCGGCGGACAGAGGGGCATGTGAGGGAAAAGCCGGTGGGCAGAGGAGTATGTGAGGGGAAAGCCGGTGGGCAGAGGGGTATGTGAGGGGAAAGCCGGTGGGCAGAGGGGTATGTGAGGGGAAAGCCGGTGGGCAGAGGGGTATGTGAGGGAAAAGCCGGTGGGCAGAGGAGTATGTGAGGGGAAAGCCGGTGGGCAGAGGGGCATGTGAGGGGAAAGCCGGTGGGCAGAGGAGTATGAGGGGAAAGTCGGTGGGCAGAGGGGTATGTGAGGGAAAAGCCGGTGGGCAGAGGAGTATGTGAGGGGAAAAGCCGGCGGGCAGAGGGGCATGTGAGGGGAAAGCCGGCGGGCAGAGGGGCATGTGAGGGAAAAGCCGGCGGGCAGAGGGGCATGTGAGGGGAAAGCCAGCGGGCAGAGGGGCATGTGAGGGGAAAGCCGGCGGGCAGAGGGGCATGTGAGGGGAAAACCGGCGGGCAGAGGGGCATGTGAGGGAAAAGCTGGCGGGCAGAGGGGCATGTGAGGGAAAAGCTGGCGGGCAGAGGGGTATGTGAGGGGAAAGCTGGTGGGCAGAGGGGCCTTTGAGGGGAAAGCCAGTGGGCAGAGGCAGGGGCGGATTGGGAACTTAAAGTGGCCCTGGAAAAAAATATTGAAGTGGCCTCATGTGGGCGGGGCCAACTTAAATGTAGGTGGGGCTAACACAAAAGTAGGCGGGATTTAGAACTTGGAATTTGGTTGGGGAAACATTAGGAAAACCTAGATATGATGACTTAATACACAGTGGGTCATTTCTAAAGCAATGCAGGAAAAAAGCTGTAGCCCCCTCACATATAGTTTTTCTAGATGCAACCGCCTTACATATAGTTTTCCCAGATATAGCCCCCCTCACATATAGTTTTCACAGATATAACCCCCCTCACATATAGTTTTCACAGATGTAGCTACCACACATATAGTTTTCACAGATATAGCCCCCAGACATATAGTTTTCACAGATATAGCCCCCACACATATAGTTTTCACAGATATAGCCCCCAGACATATAGTTTTCACAGATGTAGCTACCACACATATAGTTTTCACAGATATAGCCCCCTCACATATAGTTTTCACAGATATAGCCCCCAGACATATAGTTTTCACAGATATAGCCCCCACACATATAGTTTTCACAGATATAGCCCCCCTCACATATAGTTTTCACAGATATAGCCCCCACACATATAGTTTTCACAGATGTAGCCCCCACACATATAGTTTTCACAGATATAGCCCCCACACATATAGTTTTCACAGATGTAGCCCCCTCACATATAGTTTTCACAGATGTAGCCCCCTCACATATAGTTTTCACAGATATAGCCCCCACACATCTAGTTTTCACAGATGTAGCCCCCACACATATAGTTTTCCCAGATATAGCCCCCCTCACATATAGTTTTCACAGATGTAGCCCCCACACATATAGTTTTCCCAGATATAGCCCCCCTCACATATAGTTTTCACAGATATAGCCCCCACATATAGTTTTCACAGATGTAGCCCCCACACATATAGTTTTCACAGATGTAGCCCCCACACATATAGTTTTCACAGATGTAGCCCCCACACATATAGTTTTCACAGATGTAGCCCCCACACATATAGTTTTCACAGATATAGCCCCCCTCACATATAGTTTTCACAGATTTAGCCCCCTCACATATAGTTTTCACAGATATAGCCCCCTCACATATAGTTTTCACAGATTTAGCCCCCTCACATATAGTTTTCACAGATATAGCCCCCTCACATATAGTTTTCACAGATTTAGCCCCCTCACATATAGTTTTCACAGATATAGCCCCCTCACATATAGTTTTCACAGATATAGCCCCCTCACATATAGTTTTCACAGATATAGCCTCCTCACATATAGTTTTCACAGATGTAGCCCCCTCACATATAGTTTTCACAGATGTAGCCCCCACACATATAGTTATCACAGATGTAGCCCCCACACATATAGTTTTCACAGATATAGCCCCCACACATATAGTTTTCACAGATTTAGCCCCCTCACATATAGTTTTCACAGATTTAGCCCCCTCACATATAGTTTTCACAGATTTAGCCCCCTCACATATAGTTTTCACAGATGTAGCCCCCACACATATAGTTTTCACAGATTTAGCCCCCTCACATATAGTTTTCACAGATGTAGCCCCCTCACATATAATTTTCACAGATGTAGCCCCCTCACATATAGTTTTCCCATATGTAGCCCCCTTACATATAGTTTTCCCATATGTAGCGCCCTCTCACTTACCTTAAGTATCAGGACCGGCGCGCTCTGCAGCGTTGCTCCACAGACATGACCATACAGACAGGAAGTGAATACTTCCTGCTTCCTGTCTGATCGGTGCACAGTGCTGAAGGACCCACAGTGCTGCAGCACCAGGCAGTCTCGCGATGCGTGAGGCTGCCTGGTGCTTACCACTGACCACCAATTTTGGGATTGTTGCCCTACTTCCGACCGCGCCAGGTGACCCCAGAAAAAAAAAAATAGAAGGCGGCCTCGTTAGGCCAGCGGCCTCCCGGGGAGCTTCCCGGTAAAGGTAATGGCCAATCCGCCCCTGGGCAGAGGGGTATGTGAGGGGAAAGCTGGTGGTCAGAGGGGTATGTGAGGGGAAAGTCGGTGGTCAGAGGGGTATGTGAACGGAAAGCCGATGGACAGAGGGGTATGTGAGGGGAAAGCTGGTGGGCAGTGGGGACATGTGAGGGAAAAGTCAGTGGGCAGAGGGGTATGTGAGGGAAAAGATGATGTGCAGAGGGGTATGTGAGGGTAAAGGTGGGCAGAGGGGCATGTGAGAAAAAGCTGCTGTGCAGAGGGGCATGCGAGGGGAAAGCTAGCAGACAGGGGGGCATGTGAGGGAAAAGCTGGCAGACAGGGGCATGTGAGGGAAAGCTGCTGGTTAGATACTACAGCTAATGTATGATAAAGTGCAAGGAGGTATTTTCCATGTTTTCCCAGCTTGAACTCTGAGGGTGTACAGGAGTCCAGGGCTTTTGGCAGACACAATTATATGGAAACTGCTATTTGTAAAACACAAAAACTGAATACAAAATAGTGATGTAAATATTGTTAAAACAAATTCTGTTTTAAATATTTGAAGTGTAAAGATTTATTAGAAGATGTAAAAATAAACATCCCAAAAGCTTATTGTTGATTGTTTTTTTTGTTTTTTTCAATGACAAAATTGAGCCGCTTCCTAAAATGCAATATGATAACCCTAAGCATCCATCATACCAGAGTGTTGGCTGAAAAGGTTTCATCACTGCACATTGATATTATACAGTTAAAGACACCACATGGGTAATTATTTGTCAATTGGATCAAGTTAACATATACCAATAAAGAAGCAATAACCATTGATAAATGGTTAATGGTAATGCAATAAATATCTGTTGCTATCTTAATTTCAAATGAATTACTTTCTTTGGCCATTCTGTTAGACAGGTTATTACTGGCACATGCCAGTGTTCCTAAGAATGAGTTTGAGAATGTTCTACAAATTTACCATTTGGACGCACCCTTTGTAGTGTCACACAGGTCTCAGAAACCAGTGACATTTTATGATTCTCTAAAACCATCAATAATTCCAGAGACTCTTGAAAAACAGATCTTAAATTTTATGTTTTACTATTTAGTGGTAAATGTTATTGATTAGTTTTGTGTGTTGCCAAATGCAGGATAGTATCAATGCTTGTGGGTCATTTCCCTTTGCCAAGGCTGTTCCCTAACAAATGCTTTTAATTTAAGAGCATACATTTTGAACAAACAGATTAGAAAACAATTAAGTGCAATGAAGTGGAGCACATTACTATATTTCCTCAAAATAACTTAAATAACCCCCACACCTTCACCCCAAACAAATTAAACTGATAACTATGTTTTCCTTTTAATATATGAGTGAACATGTCATTATAATAATGCAAAATTATATTGTTATTGTTATTTATATGAAAAATAAAATAATATTACATCTAAAATTACTTTTGTACATCTTTACCATGTAGCTAAATATTTACCATGTAGCAGATTTTACATTGGTTTAAATTCACCAGCATTGCAGTGTGCTGTGCTTTGTAAAGAGTTTCCTGTTATAACTGTGTAAATAACCATATATCAGTTTGGGGACAGCACAGTGCTTAGTATTGCTGCCTCACAGTGCCCAGATGATGAGTTCAAGCCAGGGCCCTTCCTATGTGGAGTTTATATGTTCTTTCTTCCCTGTTTTACGTGGGTTTCCTATGAGTGCTCCAGGTTCCCCCCACAGTACAAAAAAATACTGCTAGGTTAGTTGACTTCTGAAAAAATAGATTTTGTCTATGTGTGTATGGTAAGATCCAATGTTGTAGGGACTAATGTAAATAATTACATATTTTTTTATACAGTGCTGTGTAATACATTTGATGCTACATAATTCAATGTTAATAAATAAAATGGCCAATTCACAATTTCTTGGTAACTTTGCAACATGGCACCCCCATTATCTCTTCTCGGATGTCCCTTCTGTCACTTACAGCCCTTTCTTCATCCTTTTCTTCACAGTGAAACTCTTCCCACATCCACTGTCTCAGTCACTCCCTTGACCTTGTCTTCTCCCAACAATGTACTCTTTCTTACTTCTCCAAATATCATTTCCGCTCCTTCCCTCTGTCCTCTCCTGCACCCCTCCCCTTGCCTAAATCATCTCTCACGACACACAAGCTTGATACCCTTGGTCTATCCCTACCCTTGGTCTTGGTCACAAGCTTGATACCCTGCTATTTTCTCCTCGCTGAAACACTCCTCCCCTCTATATCCATCCTGGCCTGTCACAAGCAGGCAGCTTCCCTCTAGACTCACACCCTCATGATCACTCTTGACTCCACTGCCCTGCCTTTTTTGTTCATCTTCACACTCAAAACCTTAACCTAGGCATTCTAAATTTACCTGGTTTCTTAAGAAATGTACCGTCGAATGACACTGGTCACTTCTATTCCACCTTCAACACCCTACTTTGCTTAGCCCATCCTCCCCTCCCATCCTTCCTTATGCCCCTGACTTTTCCTCCTTTTCCCTTCTAAAATGGAGTCCTTCAGACACTAAATCTTTTTGTTCCGTCTATCTTCTACCCCCCCCCCCCCTACCACTCCACCCTTCTCTCCCTCTTGATACCTCTTGTGCACCTTCCAGTGACTAAACCCATTCAGGTCTAGTATCCTCACCCCCTCATCTTGCCCCGATACCATCCTCTTTTGCTCCCTCTCCCCCATTGCCTGCTCCCACCTTGTTAACCTCTTCAATTTATCACTCTCCTCTGACATCTTTCCCTCATCCTTCCAACATGCTGTCATATCTGCCATTCTCAAAAAAACAATCTCAACCCCCACCTCTCTCTCAAACTACTGTCTCATCTCTCTTCTGCCCTTTGCCTCTAAAATACTTGAGTGGCTTGTCTACAACAGACTCAACAGCTACCTCTCTGACAACTCCCTCTTTGTCACTCTCCGTTTTGGCTTCCGTCCCCTTTGGCCTCCAGTATCACATCTATGCCGATTACATCCAACTTTACTTTTCTTCACTTGGTCTCTCTTCCCCCCTCTCTAGGACGTCAAGTTGCCCCTTTTCTGTCTCCTCCTGGATGTCCCTATGTTTTCTTAAACTTAACATGGCCAGAACTGATCTCATTGTTTTCCTTCTCTCTAGAGTCTCCTCTCCTCCCTACCTCTCCATCACTTGACACCTCCACTATCACCTTGGTTCTCCAAGTTCGTTGCCTAGATGTCAGCATTGACTCCTCCATCACTTTCGCCCCAAAACTTTTATCCATTCACTGATTATTTTCCGCCTTGACTACTGAAACCTTCTCCTTACTGGTCTACCCCACTCCCATCAAGCTCCTCTTTGATCCGTACTTAACGCTACAACTATCTTCCTCTCTTATTGCTCCACTTCTGTCTTCCCTGTCAGCCAAGCCTTACAGAAAGAATCCTCTTTAAACTTAAACACTCTCACTTACATACCCTCTCCATATCCACTGCTCAGTATATCTCCAACTTAATCTCCATACATACTCCCTCCTGCCCTCTCAAGTCAGCCAAGGGTCATTGCCTCACTTCCCCTTTGGTATCCACATCTCTATCCCATATCCAAGATTTGTCCCATGCTGTCCCCCAACTTTGGAATGATCCTCTAGCATGCAAAGATTAAAACGCTCCTTGAGAACTCACCTGTTATTTAAAGCCTACCATTCCACTGTTTAACTTATTCCCATAGATTGTAAGCTTTCGAGCAGGGTTCTCTTACCTCTCTGTCTGTATGTATTACCCAGTATTATTTTACTAATGTTTGTTCCCAATTGTAAAGCACTACGGAATTTGCTGGCGCTATATAAATAAATGTTGAAGATGATGATTCCCTACATAGTACACCTCACCCTCCATCCTTCATCTCTCCCACTCTTATTTCAACTCCACCCTTCTCCAGAATCCCCTAACTGACACAATTGTCACCTCTATGTCTGCCCATTTCCCTTTAGATTGTGAGCTCTTATGAGCAGAGCCTTCTGCTCATCAGCTATATTTTGTACTTCCTCCTCGGGTTCTCTGTCTCAAGCTTATCTACATTGTCATCGCACCACTGTCAGTGACTCTGATTCTGTTAGTTGCACCCACACTTGTGGGCATAGGTTTCAACTTGCGCTGAATATACGTATACGTTGCACTCCATCGCCCATTTAAACTATTACTAGCTGTGCTGATATTTGTAATGTTATGTGTTTACTGTTTCGTCCTGTAATACCATGTACTGTTTGACCTCTGTACAGTGCTGAAAATCACTTGTGGCACCCTATAAATAAAGGATTATAATAATACATCTTCTCTGGTAGCCAGACAGTGGTTTATTATCATTACATGTATCACCCACAACTGTACAAGTGTATGGAATACAGTCATACTGCAATGATTTCTAATGATTCAATTATGGCCCATTACCTGTGACAATAAATATCCAAAACAAAATATGGGACACACAGTTCTGGAAATATCTGCATTGTCCGAATTGTCACTAAGACTCTGCTTTCCATTTTTTATGTGTGACATAAACAACACAGTGATACACAACATAATGATGTTGTGTGATACACAACATAATACTACTTGTAAGTATAGAGGGACTACATGAGGTAAGTCCCATATTATAAATGGTTAGTGTAGGTACCCATCTGAAAGCGGTCACCTTTTCGTGGTAGATGCGCAGCCTCAGTTTGATCAAAATGTGCACTGAGAACCTTATGTTTATTCTAGAAGTTATATTATAGAATTTATATTACTGCAGAGTTTAACATATATCTGTCTCTAATTATGTATAAATATCTAATATATAAATGCTTAGTGGCGTCTGTCTGTGTGTGGAAAAAAATAACCAAGTTGCAGCGCCACCTGCTGGGCAGAGTTATACACTGACCTACTAAATTCTTAGTGTGTGTGGAAAAAAAAATTCAAAAAGGGCTGAAATTTGGTAGGGCTCAAACTCATTTTCGTGAGGTAATTTTACCTCATGAACACACATGTGTAGAGGCGTGCGTTAGTGTGTGTGTGTGTGTGTGTGTGTGTGGAAAAAACTATTTTCTCAGAAAGGGCTCATCCAATTGACCTGAAATTTGGTATACTGACATTATTTGACAAAAAAATTAGACTTGTCAAGTGAGTTAACTTCCATCATCCCCCCGTGGGAGGGGTAGTAAAGGCTAAATTTACGAGCTGAGGGGTCAAACTAATTTTCGTGAGGTAATTTTACCTCATGAACACACACTAAAAAGGGCGCTTACGTCGGGAAGTAACAATCTTCCCCTGAGGAGGCCTGGGCTAGGCCCAAATGCATGACAAGAACCTTTTTAACACCTTAAGTAGCTTGATTTGAATAGAATGCATGAGTATCATGCACGGGTTAACTTGTATTCATATATATATACTGATCAGCCACAACATTAAAATAACTGGCAAGTGAAGTGAATAACAATGATTATCTCGTTAAAATGGCACCTATCAAGGGTTGGGATATATTAGGCAGCAAGTGAACAGTCAGTTCTTGATGTTGATGTGTTGGAAGCAGGACAAATGGGCAAGCATAAGGATCAGAGTGATTTTGACAGCCAAATTGTGATGGCTAGACCACTGGGTCAGAGCATCTCCAAAACGGCAGGTTTTGAGAGGTGTTCCCATTATGCAGTGGTTAGTATCTATCAAAAGTGGTCCAAGGATGTACAGCCGGTAAACTGGTGACAGGGTCATGGGCGCCACACAATCACTGATGCACATGGGGAGCGAAGTCCAGCCTGTCTGGTGTTAAAGTAATTCTATCGTTTTAAAATAAGCATTGCCCAATCAATGGAATGTGTGTCCAAAGCACAAAGTGATTTATTTTTAACAGATGTAAATAGTCAACAATTCAATACATTATTATATCATGATAAAGTACAGTACAGCACAGCCAATACCAAAAGATAATACATACATACCGCTGCAATCGCTTGCGCACGCTGCGCAACCACGGGACCTGATGGACAATATTCTGTATAGAATATTGTGTCAGATTTGACTGAGGCCCCAGTGAGATGCAGCTAATATATATACAGTCAGTGTTTCATTGTGAACAATAGAGATGACGTAGATTGTTTCTATAGGTCCAGACGTTGGGTGGGTCCAGGCCAGACAGGTAATAGGTTGATTCAATCTAAGGAATCCAAAGGTGGGGGTCTTCTCTCCAGGGGGTCTGCTCCTTTTCATAGCCAGTATCATACAAAGGTTTTACTCTCTAATATCAATAACTAAAGTATGCAATGTGCGATCTCTTCGCCGACTGCACCGGACAGCTGCTGATGATTAGGGCTTCAATATGATATCAGGCATGACACCTTTTCTATTACCTAAACCTTTAATAACACTACAATGTACATATAATCAACATATATACATATATATATATATATATATATATATATATATATATATATATATATATAGACTAATAATAAACCGAATACTATCTGCTCCTGAATTACAGTGTAACAGAACCAATATGAAATTATATAAATAACTAACTGTTGTAATGCGAGTGTGTGCGTGCGTATTTTACCGTGCGAACGCACCACGTCACACATGGCGTACGCTTCGCAATACGCACGGCAAACCAATATTAAACCAATATACTTTCGTTCATCCAATTATACGACTTTGACAGTCCACCCTTTGATAGTACAATAAACTATCACCTTAAAGATGTTATAAGCAGGATCTCAGTACCACGTTTCATTGTTATGTAATACAAATCCCCCTTGGTGTATGTCCACGCTGTTTGTAGATCTAAACAAGTTATCATAAGAGAGAGTCTTAATCCTCTAAACGACTTCTTCTTTTACTATAAACCGTACACTTCTGGAGCTTGGAGATAACCTTTTGTATGCCCTTCAAGGGTGCAATAAAACACTTAATACATTATTTGGAAAGGTACATGGTACAGTAGAACGTGTATCAGCTATACAGAATTCTCTACTACAGTTCTTCAAGTTTAACAGGTTCTTCTGTCCAACGTATGTCTTTAAGCTCAGAATACATTTAAACACTTCATGTTCATCAATAGCATCATCCTATGTCTATCAATAATGTTAATATACACACATCTAATAATGTCACCAGTTCTTTTCATCAACACTTGTGGGCGGGCTATTGTCTGTTCGTTCTTCCCAGTCTCCCAATACTCAGATTTAACAGTGATCGGCTTGTAAAGCATTGGGAGACTTCAGACTAAGGGACCTAGGTGTCCTACTTTTTCCCCTAGTGACCTCCCACCCATAGTTCGGGTACCTCAAGAATATTTAGTGGAAAGAGAACTAGTCCTACTTGATATAATCACTGAGGCACGCGTGAGCACGCCCAGCACTTTGTTTGGTCTAAAACCTTACCCTCCCAAGAATGATAATCATTCTCAAGGATGCCTGCTCAAGTCCGAATATTACTGGACTGGCATCGCTGGGTGTGTCTCTTTTTTTAACTATGGGGTCGCCGTACTTACGGACGTAATGCTACTCAGACAATAGCCCCTCGCACTTTCTCCAAGCTCCAAGGTTTCCAAATTTTCCTTTACCCCTGAATTGAATAGAGTAATTGGCCGGACTGATTATGCTACTAACTTCTTCCTCCCCAATACCTCCTTATTATTACCCGAACCAGTCTCTGTCACCTGCTAATAATCAAAAGAATTAACCGTCCTGAGAAGAGAGTGAAATGAGAGAACACAAAAGAGGAAAAACTACAACTTCATGCTGGACAACAGTCTTAGCCTTTGGCTCAGGTGCTACTAACTGCATTCGAGGCCTTCCAGTACAGACTCATGAGTGCCTTTGGACCCTTCTCTGAGTGTTGGCCCCTCTGCAGTGGGTGGAATGGGCACCAGTGTGTCTCTGCTACCCTTGAAGCCGTGATGCTGGTAGCCTACACCTGGTACCGGTCTGTCAAATAACCTAAGCTTAAGAAATTACTGCTCCACAACTTACTCTCCTGATCCAACATCCTGCCAGTTAGTGTGACTTTTCAGGAAACAGTGTTTTGGACGTTCTCGGTTGCTGTCTCACTATTTACCTTCTCTCAAGGTCTAACCTAGCCTCCCAGTTACAATCTCATCTCACGAGGGGTCAAGAACATTTCAAAAACTGACAGGTTAGGAGTCTGCCCAGGGGTGATCTCTTGGTAGCGGGAAAGGACTAGTGGCACTTCAATCAAGTTCCAACTCTTATTCTATTCAATTCATTCTACCGAGTACCACTACTTTATGTTCACACTGGTTTATGGCTAATTGAAAGTATGTGATTTGTTACCACTACTCATACATTATACATCTATTATCAATAACATGAATACCCCTATCATCTATTATAACTCTAGGACTATCACATTGAATAACAAAAGCTTTGAGTATGATACAGTAATACATTAGACACATTTCAATACACCTCTACCCAGACATTTTTCATTGGTACACCTGTGTATACTTGAGGATCCTGCATGGTGGTAATTGGATGACGTGTATTTGTTTTACCTGGAGGAAAACCCATCAGCAGGAGGGATATGGGGTGGCTCTATTGGTCTACCTTGTCCATCTCTCCAGAGTCCACCAGACTCCTCACCACATCTCTTCACCTTCCAGACAGTTTATTCTTCAGGTAACACAAATCTTCCTATATTAACCAATATGTGTATGCGTACATGTGTGTGTGTGTTCACATTTTAAAACTAAAACAATACAACGAAAAACAAAACAAAACATAGATTTGTTAGCTGTCACATAAAACCCTGCTGTCTATTTGACAGCTATGTTCTCCCTGGTGTGACAGCCATGTATGGTTGTGCGTGTAAGTGTGGACTTTACTAGCAGCTACTTCAGTTGGTAACTGTGTCACTGTATAAAGTCCTCTATGTAGTGTCCTAATCATGTGCTGTTATTGCTAAAAAACGATTTCTCAGTCACCTCAACATCGCCCTCTAGACTAGAAAAATGCTAAAGACCAATGTATATCAATCGATTTTCCCTCTGCCAACTCACATGTCATTCTCAGTACCTCATATTCAGCTACTTGACTAAGTGGGAAAGGCAAAGGGGTCTCTTTCTATAACACTTTCTTCAAATATAACAGTATCCAGTACATGTCTGTCTAACAGTGAAAGGGTTTCACATTATGTCGTATCTTGTGGTAAAAATACTACTCCAATGTTCTACACAGAGATGCATATCTGTATGCCTAACCTCTAGCATTCTTCTGTCCTCCTGTCCTGCCCACCCTTTGTGCATCCATATAAAGGCACATTTTTGTACAGGAGGCACGAGCCAAAACAAAAAAAAACAAAACAGATATGCAATCTATAACACATGAATCGTATTTCCACAACAGAACCTTTCTGCTTAAAATCAGCAGTTTCTATACACATGAAAACAAAACCCCTGACTGTTTCTGTAACTCATGTCAATCTAGTGTGTGTATCTCTGAATTTGTCTTATGTAAAAACATAAAATATGTTTTAGCCCCATTGTTGAGACTGTGTCTGATTTTATCTCTACCAAAGCAGAGAGAGAGAGAGAGAGAGAGGCAGAGAGAGGGAGAGAGAGAGAGAGAGAGAGAGGTAGAGAGAGAGAGAGGTAGAGAGAGAGGGGGAGAGAGAGAGGTAGAGAGAGAGAGGGGGAGAGAGAGAGAGACTAGCGTTTGTGTAAAGAATGAGAAATAGGAAAGCAATGAATGATGGGAATACAAAGGTTTGAATACAAACATACATGTAGAAAGGGAGATTTTTACAACAAAATGACAGCTGGATTGGACTCTGACTCTATGGGGAAATGGCTGTATTCATTCCACTGTTCCCCTTAGCTATTTGCTAACTATGACCCCTCCCCATACTTGACTAGGGGTTCTTAACAGTGCAATCCAGTGTCGTCCGTCATTTGTTCATTAAGAACTCGGTATCTCATTGACTACATACCTTTTCAACGGACTTTTCTAACTTATAATAGAGAAATGTAAAAATGTACTCTTAGTGACTCATATTTTCTCTGAAATACATAAAATGATATTTTGGAGCAAAGTATGTACATACTTCATTGTTGGATGATGATTCTCAGCCAAACAAATTATCATGAGTCACTGCAGCCTAAAACAAAAGAGTGTTCCAATTGTCTATTGTTAATTAGTCTTTCAAGAGTAATTCTTCTATTTCTCTATCTCACCCCTTTTAAACACTTGTCTATACTTCTTTTGTGTCCCCTTTATCTGTGAAAAGAAAAACAAGATAGTTATCTTAAAACAGCAAACAAAACAAACATTTCTATTCTTTGCCGTCGGCTAGTGATTTAGGAAAACAAACATGTGACAACATAAAACGAACAAACAAAATCAACAAAGATTACTTTAAAAAAAATAAGTTTCTTTCTACATTTTGCACCTTAATGCTCACCACAGATTAACTCTAGAGTCGGCTATATTTCTCCCCCAGAATATTAGTTGTTACAGAGTGTGCAATCAATTAAAGGGGAACCTCTGAGAGAAGTGTACGCCTCCTTTGTGGATGTCTATGTGATTTCCAACCCAGGTATTCATTCTTCTCTCTACACAGTTCCTACTCATGTGTCCCTTCTTATGGCAGTAGAAGCACGTCCCTGTCATGTCTGCACAATGTTTTGCTAGGTGTCCTATTTTATTGCCTTGAAAACACTTCCTCAACTCGTGTTGTTTCTCTTCCTTTTTACAATCTTTCCTAATGTGTCCTTCTTCTCTGTAATTGTAACATCTCACTATTCTGGGTTTCCTGTTATGTGGGTTGTATTCTGGTGGTCGTGTGTGCAGTCCCTCTAGTGCTGGGATACTTATCATCATTACCCTATCACTTAGTGTCTCTTTATGTTTGTTTATACTTTTATCATGTTCTATAGCTGACTCCCTGAGAGCACTTACAGTGGTTCCTTTCCAGTATGGTAATGAAGTTTGCACCCTTCTTTTCAAGTTTTCCCTGAGGCCATCCATTAGAACTTTAACAGCAACCTCTCTGTAATATAGATTATCTTTTATGTCTGGTACCCCAGTATATTTGCCCATTGCTATCAAAGCTCTGCAAAAATAGTCTGCTGCATTTTCACTATCTTTTTGCTGGATACTAAAAATTTTACTCCAGTCCACTATCACTGGGAAATATGTGGCCAACTGTGTGATTATATGTCTAATATTGTCCTAATTATCATCCTCGGTTAAGGATTCATCCTCCTCCAACATACAATCCTTAATGAACTTTTGTATGTCAGTATTGAGAGGAAGACAGGTCTTCAATAATACTCGCCAATCGTTATTAGTTGGCTCATACACATTACCATAATATCTAATAAACTGCTGACATTTGGTCAAATCTTTCCTAGGATCAGGGAAATCAGACAAAATTGAAAATGTTTCAGACCTAGTGCATGGATCATGCTTTGCTACATGTTTTAAGGGAACATCACTATTCCTGTCTGCTTTCCCATTGGGAACTGCTGCTGTGCAGACAGGATGTAAGTCTACCAAATCACTGAAACTAGTTGCTGAAATCGCTGCTGCAGTACAATGGATGTCTCCCCCTGTGTTAACCTTTTCATTATTCTCACCACTTTCAGCAGCTGCCCCTGCTGGTGGGACCGTTCCTCTTCTTTGTCCTGAAACATTACTTTTAACTTTACTTAAAACAACATACAACTTACTAGTTACAGTTTTTACATTTTTGGTATTGGCTGTACTTCCCGCCCCGACCGAATTTATCGGGGGCGTGTTTGCGCTCAGTTCGCCACGCTTTGCAACGCACACTTCCGGAATGCTTATTTCCGGTACGCTTACTTCCGCTGAACACGTGCTTTTCCTTACACTCACTTCCGCTGTGCGTTCGCTGCTCTGCCACGTGTTACCTTCCATTTGCCACGATTTTAAACAATGATTATGTGCATTTCTAATCAACCGTACTTTATCTTTTACGGTATTTAGCACCTCTGCATTAAAACTCCCTGTTGTTGGGAAAGGCCTATCACAATCTTTGGTCATTTCGACCCACGTGTCACAATACACAGTTGCGTATGCACCATATTTTGCACACATGAGAAATCTCGCTGACTCAATAAGACCTTCCTTAGGCAGTAAATTGGCAATCTCTAGCGTATGCCTAGCACCCATGTTGAACAATATACTTTCTACCCGGAACACAGACACACCGCAATGCTCTGTTCCTTCCGGCCAAATGTGAAATACAGACACACCGCAATGCTCTGTTCTTTCCACTAAATAATTTCAACTCTGTTGCTATACTCACCGCTAGAGATCTATAATGCTCGGTGAACGTATTTCCTTTAGCCGCGTTCACTCGCTTTTCTCGCCCCTGGCGAGGATCCCTAATACAGAAATATCACTGTGGGCCCCAAGGGCTATCAGCTCCTCGATACCCTGGCTCAACCACAAAAATCTGCTGAGTTTATTATCGCTGGGAGCGCAAGTTAATACAATCAACCTGCCTTTCCAGTATAATTCCTCCTAGCTACTTCACCAATTCGCACTAACGGTGCGATTGGATCGCACTGCCTACCAATACTAATTATTAGCAAACCTTGCAATCTATTGGTAGCGCTTTGCGAAAACCCGGTTTTCGCATTCGGTATACCTGCCCTGTATACCGTCCTTCAGTTGGGCAATCCGCCTCGTCAGACAGCAACTGAGCACCTCAACAATAAACAGTGTATCTACGTTACAAAATCGCACACTATACACCTTTTCTGCGCAGAAAATTGAACGTTCCCAACAACCGTAATAATGTCTCAGAGGCTTTCACAAGTAATTATACTATGCATATAATAACTATCAAAACAATTGTTCAACCACGTGGCAAATCTACCGGAAGTTTGCGTACGCACAGCAGGAAGTACACATACGCACAGCAATGCAATACACTTTAAACCATTAAAACAACAATAAAAAGAAACATTTTTTCTTTCTTGTCCCTAGATTCTAATTAGCGTTCCTTCAGTCTATGCAACAACGGACATTCGGTTTCGCAACACACAGTGAACCACAGGTATTAGACGCATTACGTTCTTTCCTGCTTTATGCGACGCGTCCGTCAATCCACCCTTTGATGAGGAACCGAATATCGTAAGCGTTGCATACCTGCCGGTAACGTAACTCCTAACTCACGAGCCCCCATATTGTTAAAGTAATTCTATCGTTTTAAAATAAGCATTGCCCAATCAATTGAATGTGTGTCCAAAGCACAAAGTGATTTATTTTTAACAGATGTAAATAGTCAACAATTCAATACATTATTATATCATGATAAAGTACAGTACAGCACAGCCAATACCAAAAGATAATACATACATACCGCTGCAATCGCTTGCGCACGCTGCGCAACCACGGGACCCGATGGACAATATTCTGTATAGAATATTGTGTCAGATTTGACTGAGGCCCCAGTGAGATGCAGCTAATATATATACAGTCAGTGTTTCATTGTGAACAATAGAGATGACGTAGATTGTTTCTATAGGTCCAGACGTTGGGTGGGTCCAGGCCAGACAGGTAATAGGTTGATTCAATCTAAGGAATCCAAAGGTGGGGGTCTTCTCTCCAGGGGGTCTGCTCCTTTTCATAGCCAGTATCATACAAAGGTTTTACTCTCTAATATCAATAACTAAAGTATGCAATGTGCGATCTCTTCGCCGACTGCACCGGACAGCTGCTGATGATTAGGGCTTCAATATGATATCAGGCATGACACCTTTCCTATTACCTAAACCTTTAATAACACTACAATGTACATATAATCAACATATATATGTATATATATATATATATATATATATATATATATATACTAATAATAAACCGAATACTATCTGCTCCTGAATTACAGTGTAACAGAACCAATATGAAATTATATAAATAACTAACTGTTGTAATGCGAGTGTGTGCGTGCGTATTTTACCGTGCGAACACACCACGTCACGTAACACGTGGCGTACGCTTCGCAATACGCACGGCAAACCAATATTAAACCAATATACTTTCGTTCATCCAATTATACGACTTTGACACTGGTCCATTCCCACAGAAGAGCAGCTGTAGCACAAATTGCGGAAAAAGTTAATTCTGACTATGATAGAAAGATGTCCAAACACAGTGCATCACAGCATGCTGCGTATGAGGTGGCGTAGCCGCTGAAAGTGCCAACAATGGGCACACAAGTGCCAGAACTGGACCATGGAACAAAGGAAGAGGGTGGCCTAGTCTGATAAATCACATTTTCTTTTACATCATGTTGATGGCCAGGTGTGTGTGAGTCATTTACCTGGAGAAGAGTTAGCGCCAGGATGCACTATGGGAATAGAGCAAGCCAGCGGAGGCAGTGTGATTTTTCTGGGCATTTTCTGGTATTCATGTGGATGTTACTTTGACACACACCACCTACCTAATCATTGTTGCACACCAAGTACACCGTTTCACAGCATTGATATCTCCTGATGGCAGTGGCCTCTTTTGGCAGGAAAAATTGTGCAGGAATGCTTTAAGGAACATGACAAACTGTTTAAAGTGTTGACTTGGCCTCCAAATTTCCCGGCTTTCAATCCGAACGAGCATCTGTGGAATATGCTTGAATAACAAGTCGAAGCCATGGAGGTCTCACCTTGCAACTTACAAGACTTAAAGCAGGGGTGGGCAAACCTGTCCTCAAGGGCCATATCCAGTTCATGTTTTTAGGATTTCTGTCTGTAGAAACAGGTGGGATAATTACTGACCCAGCCAAATAGATTAACTCAGCTGTGCATGATTAAAGAAATCCTAAAAACATGAACTGGATATGGCCCTTGAGGACAGGTTTGCCCACCCCTGACTTAAAGGATCTGCTTGTGCCAAATACCACAGAATACCTTCAGAGATCTTATGGAGTCCATGTCTCGAAGGATCAGAGCTGTTTTAGCGGCATGAAGGGGGACATACACTATAATATAGCTCTTTCCGCAGCTAGCAGCAGGCTGACAGGGTGGGTCAGCACTAAGGCTAATCAAAACAGAACACCTGCAGGGAATACCTTTTTAAAGGCAAGGTGGGAGTGTCATCTGTCTATCAAGCTAGGGCTGTGGGAGGAGTGTAAAATATTTAAACATGCCTGTATTCATTATGTGGTGTGATTGATGTCTTAGCTGCATTTAAAATATGAAAGTTTATTTACAAAAAGGCTCCTCTAAATCTATGATAATGTTAAGTGTGTGCAACTTTATGTTATGAGGGACTTTGCCATCCTGACAATAAAAGCAAAGTAAAAAGCAAGAAGGTGTTTATGTGGCAGCACCTGAAGTGTGCCCATGTCACACATATATACATCATACATGACAACTTTCAAAACGTCTCACCTGGGAGATGGAGGGGAAGAAGTCATGTGACAGGGGGAAGGAGGGAGCGTGGTGATGTCGTTGCGTCACCATAGTCCCGCCTCCTATAAAATGTTGAAATCCACAGGATTGAATAGCGGGGCAGAGCCCCGCCCCTGCCATTAAATGCCGTGAATTGCAGGCGAATCCAGGGGGTTTGTCTACTCTTCTGGGAACTCGGGAGGACTCCCTGAAATTCGGGAGAGGAGGTAAGTATGATATACATACACACACACACACACACACACACACACACATTGGTGCTAAAAACTTTTTCATGTAGCACACAAATACTTGATAGCTTATTTGTACACTGAAATTTAAAGTTGATATTTGTGTGCTACATGAAAAAACAGTCAGTATTTAACTTATGTGCAAAACAGAATATTAATTTGCACCCCTTGCATTGTAACATGGTTTTGTCCAGGAGACTGAAATAAGTTTCTTAAGTTAAGATCCTTAATGAATCAGGCCCTAAATGTGTTCAGATCTTCATCTAAGTTATAAGAATAAAGAGAACCCAATAAATCAACACAAGAATGGATATACTTTCTTCACTCACTCATATTGATCAAATGATCCAACATTGCATTTCTTTGTTGGAAAAAACTTATAGGATTATCAGTTCAGTTATGTGGATAATTAGATGGAAAAGGTTATTCAATGGTTAAGCAACTATTTATTTCAGCTGTTAAATCCCATCACTCCAAACAACCTACTTAATATAAGGCGTGGGAAACAATATAAATGGAAAACTTTATTCAAGGGCTATGAAAGTAATCACTGCAGGCTAATAATATACAGTATATGTATTTTGTGTATAATGTAGTGAGGCTATTGGAAAATTAACATCTCTTAATTAATATACCACTCCCTATAGTTTATGACAATACAAAATTATTAATGCATAGAGGAACATCTCCCATTTTCAATCTGAATCGCCTCAACTTTGTGCCAAATGTTGAAAAGATCGTTTGTGCTGTGATTGATACCACACTTGCTACTTGGATTCCACTGTAATGTCACATAAGGATAGATAATGTTTAAGTAGTATTACCATTTGAGAGGAACAGGGGGCAATTGTATGAGTGGTTGCTAACAGTACTGAGACAATTGACTAAGTACTCACCCATTACCATGTGAATCCTTGATTTGAATAAAGATAAGAAATTACAGAATAATTTCACTCACTATATGAATACGTTTGATATTTGTATCTATAAGGAGCAATTATAAATGATTTCATGGATTATAGCTGCTGTGCGAGAATGGTACGAACCTGAATGCGGGATATCTATTAATCACTGCTTCAGACAGCATCACGCAAGCTGCAAGGGAATCTTTTTAAATACATCAAAACTGACATATTAAATCATAAAATGGTGATATTAGTAGATCTAGAGTAAGGGAAACTGCATATTGCCAATAGGAAATATAACCATTTACAATAATTTTTGGAGATAATCTATGATTTAACATTTTGTGTCTGAGATTATGTTTCTACTATTCAATTTTCACTTAAATCTTCATATTTAGGTTTGGGAAAAAGGGAATAAAAACATCACACAGGATCTAGTGCATTACCTTTTATTTAGCATAAAAAGCAATTAAAAACACAATTTCTATAAAATCACTTAACCATATAATAAAAATTGACGAGCCCCCTTTTCTGGGATATTTCCACAAGAGTTTGTACTGGATATTAGTAGTAATTTCGCCTTTCGATTAAACATGATGATATAAGTCCTGGGATCTTTTTTCTTTTTATTGTATTATATTTCGCTCAGAAATTATAAGTTTTAATGAACTTAAAAAGGTTTGAAATTATTTTAATGAACCTAAGAGTGCGTCCTATGTGAGAGAACTTTTCTTTCTCTTCTTCTCTAGATGATGGTCATGTCTCTGGAAGAACCTTCTGTGAAATATTAAATATCAAAAATATATATAATTACAATTTATTAAAAACATGAATACACAGTTAATAAATGTGTATTTACAGATGCTCTATGTGGTTTCCCAAAACAATTTTTTTCTTAAGTCCGGGGATCTATCATATGTTTTTTCTACAGCAAATGGGCATATTTACCGGAACCGCTGATTCCCAACGCTTTGTCTTTAATAAAAGTTGTATGTCACTGATTCATTAAGGAACTTAAATTAAGAAGTTTCTTCTTTAAGTCTCCTGGACAAAACCATGTTACAATGCAAGTGTCACGTGGTAAGATTGCGGCACCTGCGGGTATTGGCACTGCTACACAAGGAGGCGCGGAGTCTAACACGCCACCGGTCTTCACCAGGGACCCCCGCAAGGAAGTTTGGATTTCGCTGCAAATGACGTGCAGGTCGCGGCCCTCCCAGGAAGCTACCTGCGAGATGACGGTGGTAATCGTGGTCGTACAAGCAGAGGTCTGGAACCGTGCGCACAGATGAAGTACCAAATCAGGAAGCAGAGAGTAGTCAACAAGCCAAGGTCAATCCGGGGAGTATAATGCAGGACCAAAGGAGAATGCAAATCAGAGTCAGGGAGAGCTGGATCGGTACACTGGGATCAATGAGGATGAATATAACTATATATAAACGCTGGAGGCTAGGATAGAACGAAACTAGTTGCTCTGGCACCCTACTGGTGACAGAGTAGGATATTTATATCTGAGGGTCAGTTCTCATTGGTGGCTAGTGGGTCGGCGGTCAGACGCGCTGACCGCCGAGAGGAAGCAGGGAGTGTGTCTCGTTGCTAGGGCCACGGGCGCGCATGTGCTGTGGCCCGCCGGAATGAGCGTCCCCGTTGCCTAGCAACAGGGCGCTCCGAGAAAGAAGACGACCGTCCCCGGCAAGCGAGGAGGCGCGGGGACGGCGTCTGATAGCAAGGGGTGACAATTAGTTTTCTGTTTTGCACGTAAGTTAAATATTGACTGTTTTTTCATGTAGCCATTGAGCAGCACGGTGGCTTAGTGGCTAGCACTTCTGCCTTACAGCACTGGGTTCATGAGTTTGAATCCCGACCATGCTTTATCATTCTGGAGTTTGTGGGCCTCAATCATTAAGAAAAGTAAATGCAAAACAACAAATGAACTTGTCACATGGCCAAATGCATGTTGCGGTGGAAGGGAACTTAACTTTCTAATATGGGCTCTAATTTATAATTGGGGTAGGGCATGTCCTCGATAAAGTTTATCTAAAAATAAAGCAACTATTTTATCAGATCACTAGAGATTAATAATCATTTTGGAATATTTGCAGTGCTTTCCATACTTTCCAATATTCAACTCTGTTATTGGTTCTCAAAGCATGTGTGGGCGAGGTTACGTCACTCGTGGATCTCTTCCATACCTGTGTGCAAAATGTCGGCTTGTCATTCATTCATCGTATACTAGCAAAGGGGGGGTGGATCGATGAGAAATGTACTCTGCTATTCGCAATTACAGGCACTGGATAAAAGTAGGGATGTGCACCGGCGACTTTTGGTGTCTCGTGTTTTGTGTTTTGGATTCTGATTTTCGCGATGTTTTGGGTTCGGATTTGTTTTGCAAAACACCTGCCGAAAGGTTTTGGTTCGGATTTAAGGTTTTGGATTCTGATTTTTTTTTAAAAAAGCATAAAAAGTTCAAAAATCAAGTTTTTGGGCTTATTTTCACTCCTACGCTATTATTAACCTCAATAACATTCAATAACAAGCATTTCCACTAATTTACAGTGTATTCTGAACACCTCACAATATAGTTATTAGTCCAAAACGTTGCAACGAGGTATCTTTCTGGACTGCATAGTGGAGTGCTCCCCACAATATAATAAGAAAACCATCAACTGGTCTTAATCGCACCAAAAAATGTACCTGGACTGCGTAGAGGAGTGGTCACTCACCACAATATAAATTAAAAACCCTGATCTTGTATGATTCGCACCAATAAATGTATCTGGACTGCGTAGAGGAGTGGTCACCACAATATATATAATAAGAAAACCATCAACTGGTATGAATCGCACCGAATAATGTACCTGGACTGCGTAGAGGAGTGGTCACTACAATATAATTAATAAAAAAACCCTCCACGGCTCTGAATTCCCCCCCCAAAAAATCTGGACTGTGTAGTGGGGTGGCCCCGGTACTAAATTTGATACCGGGGCCACAATATAATAAATAGTTACACCCTCAACTGGTCAGAATTCCACCAAACAAGTATCTGGACTGTGTAGTGGGGTGGCCCCGGTACTAAATTTGATACTGGGGCCACAATATAATAAATAGTTACACCCTCAACTGGTCAGAATTCCACCAAACAAGTATCTGGACTGCGTAGTGGGGTGGCCCCGGTACTAAATTGGATACCGGGGCCACAATACCTCCTCCAAGTTCCAAGTGTAGTGTTTATAACATATTAACACTACACTAATTCTAGCACGTCAAACCCTCTTGTTTTAAATAATGACAGGGCATTTAACTTTTGATTAAATTTTTTGAATTTGTTGACATTTTCTTTTACTTTTTGAACATGGCAAACGACTGTTGAATGGTCACATAATGCCAAAAAAATAGTTGCAAGATGGAATTGTTCTTGGGCCCTCCCACCCACCCTTATGTTGTTGAAATTGTTGAAATAGGACATGCACACTTTAACAACCCAATCATTTCAGCGACAGGGCCTACCAAACAACTGTGGCTGAAATGATTGGTTTGTTTGGGCCCCCACACCAAAATAACAATTCATCTCTCCCTGTACAAATTAAACAGGCTCTACTGAGGAAAGATGTCGTCCTCATCCTCAACCTCTGATTCCTCTCCCCCTACAGTGTGTACTTCCTCCTCCTCACACATTATCAATTCGTCCCCGCTGGACTCCACAACCACAGGTCCCTCTGTACTATCTGGAGGGCAGTGCTGTACTTCATTGAGGAATTGATTATTCATTTTTATAAACATTTTTTCAACGTTGTGAGGAAGCAACCTTCTTCGCCGCTCACTGACCAGGTTCCCCGCTGCACTAAAAACTCTTTCCGAGTACACACTGGAGGGGGGACAACTCAGGTAAAATAGAGCCAGTTTGTACAGGGGCTTCCAAACTGCCTTTTGGAGTTCTACCACGTCACTACCTCTAGTTAATTTAGATTGCAAGGCTTGTAAATACTTTGAAGATAAAAAAAGCAGGCTGCACAGACTGTGGAGCTAGAAAGTGAAATTAAATGGACCACGTTACTTTGGTGGCTATCTATGCCCCCCCCCCCCCCCCCGCCCTACACTTGTAGTTGAATATAAAAAAAGCAGCCTGCATAGACTGTAGAACTAGAAATTCAAATATACAAAGAAATGGACAAAGGCAGTTTGGTATCTGTCTGCATCAGATCCCCTCTCCACTAGGAGTAAAATAGAAAACTATTCAGCCGTTATATAATCTAGAATATAAATAGAAATTGAGAAAGGCAATTTGGTATCTGTCTGCATCATAATCATCAACATCCTCCTCAGTGCCAGCTACATCAATATCCTCCTCCCGATGTACAACATTCACACCTTCATTAGCCAAATCTGTAACTGAATTGTGGGTGATCCTTCCAGCATATGCAGAGGGCGTGCTGCAAATGCTGGATGAAGTCACCTCTTCCCGTACAGTGATGGGAAGGTCAGGGTTCACAACCAACAACACCCTTGGACTTGCCTTGGGGATTTGTGATGTCATCTGTTTAGAAGGCAGAGTTCTTTGCTGTTTTGTTGTTGTTGCTGACAGCATAACTCTTAAATTTTTTTGTAGGGGGGGGGAGGAGGAGGGCTTAGATCCTTGGGTGAAGCTGGACCACTAGTCATGAACACGGGCCAGGGCCTAAGCCGTTCCTTGCCACTACGTGTCGTAAATGGCATATTGCCAACTTTACGTTTCTCCTCAGATGATTTTAAGTTTCTCTTTTTGCTATTTTTTGAGAACTTGGGCTTTTTGGATTTTACATGCCCTGTACTAGGAGATTGGGCATCGGGCTTGCCAGACGACGTTGATGGCATATCATCGTCTATGTCATGACTAGTGGCAGCAGCTTCAGCATTAGGAGGAAGTGGGTCTTGATCTTTCCCTACTTTATACTCCAAATTTTGGTTTTCCATTATATGTAGCACAAGAGAGCGTACCCCTAAGCCCAGTGCCGTAACTAGACATTTTAGTGCCCTGGGCGAGACAGGGCACCGGCGCCCCCCATCTTAGTGGGAGTGACATTTGACAAGTGGGTGTGGCCAACCTAATGTGGGGGTGTGGCTAGCACTTTACTGAAATAATTCTGTTACACATATTTGCAAATGCATGATAGAGAGATGGATGGAGAAAGGGAGGAGAAAGAGAGAGGAGGGATGAAGATAGAGATAGAGGGAGAGAGAGAAGGGGGAGGAAGAGAGAGAGACAGAGAGAGAAAAAGAAAGAGGGAGGGAGAGAGAGGGATTAGTGAAAGAAATACAGATATGACAAAGGGATAAAGGGGTGAGGGATGTAACAACAGAGAGACAGCCAGACATATAGATACAGAATTGAGTGAGAGAGATAGAGATAAGAGGTGTATAAACATGGAGACAGGCAGCCATACATAGAGACACAGATATGAGTGTAAGAGATACATAGGTGAGCGAGACATGGGAGAAGCAGAAACAGTCAGACAGACACAGAAATGAGTGTGAGAGAGATATACATAGATGAGATGCAGGAGGACACCAGACTGGAATACAGAGACAGAAGCAGGTATGTGTGCTGCCATTAATTTGTATAATAGGAAGGTTAGCAGGAACAATGTACACTGAATAGACATCTGTATAAGAGGTGAAGTGGAGGGAACTAGTAACAGGACAACAATAACCCAGCATCTGGACAGCAGTGACAGCGATAGTGAAGCCAGTGTATCCCTGTAACTGGCCGAGAGATCCCCCCCCCCCCACGGGCGTGCCCAGTCTGTGCCCCTCCGAGAGGCTCTGAGTCCCCGAGCTAGAGACAGCCAGAGCTGGCAAGTGTCTGTGTGCCTCCCCCCCGTGTGACTGGAGTCCCCTTCTGACCGTGACGCTCCTGAACCCGCCCCCATCCACCAAGTAGACAGCCTCAGAGAAGCAGGGAGCCAGAGGGGAGAATGGTCCGGATCCTGCAGCAGCAGCAGCAGCACCTCACACACAGACAGCGCTGCTGCTGCACCAACTCCCGGGGCTCGATCAGAGAATCTTTCATTCACTTACCCGCAGTGGAACGCATATGCGTTCCACTAACAGGAAGTTCGGCATTTGCGTTCCAAATGCCGAACTTCCTGTCAGTGGAAGATGCGTTCCACTGCGGGTAAGTAAAAGCCTGTAGATAGAGCCAGGTAGCGGGCGGCTGCTGCGCCCACTTGGGCTTGCACCCTGGGCGACGGCACCGCCCGCACCACCCTAGTTACGGCTCTGCCTAAGCCACACACACTTGGCAAAGCCTTTAAAAATTATATGCGGCACAGGAGAGTACCACTGGACTTATACTGCTGAATCAGTGAACTTGGTAATATTGCAGTACCAATGGGCTTATACTGCAGGATTGGTTTTGCAAATTTTGTTGTACTTAAAAACTTTTTTAATTTAGTTTTTTGTATTTTTTTCGTATAACTTTTTTTTTAATTTTTTAAACACTTGGGAATAATGGGGAAATAAGAACTATGCCCTTTAGAAGCACAGAGCACAGGACACAGCACCACTGGACTGAACCGGACACAGCACAGGACCCAGCTGCACCACTGAACTCAAAATTGACAGAGCACAGCACCACTGGACTGATACTGCAGAACACAGCACAGCACAGCACAGAACTAAAAAGCACAGCACAGAACTAAAGAGCACAGCACAGAACTAAAGAGCACAGCACAGAACTAAAGAGCACAGCACGAGATCTACCAGGACAGAGGACCACCTAACACACCCTCCTCTACCCTGATCAATGCCCTAGTGAAGATGGCGGCGACTAGCGGGGAATTTATAGGTTCCGAGTATCGCGAGATCCGACAGCGGGATTATGACTCCGAGCCTCGGTTTCAAGTTTTCATTTGGCGCCAATACCCGGATCTGTCTCGGATCCGACTCGGATCGGCAACGTTCGGGTGGGCTCGGATTCAGGAAATCCGAGTGCGCTCATCTCTAGATAAAAGGAACCTGTAATTGCAGACACTAGATTTGTAATTGTGGTAATTCTTGTCCTAGCCAAGCTTTAAATGTCAATGTATAAATAAAGTGTAAAATTTTTGTGCCACTACCAGAAAAAGCAGACAGTAATTTACTTATGTTTAAAATTTCAGACACATTTTTTAAACCTTTACTTTGTGACATGGTTTGCAGTGACACATTTATTAAGCCTTACTTTTCTTTAGGAATCTGGCCCTCTAGGTCCCAGCATGGCCATGCAGACATTTAGTATTCTTGGCCTTGAAGTACTAGTGCTACTTTGGCTAAACCTGGCCATCCTGAGACCTATAATGGTCCATTGAACTTCTTTTACTTCCATTGAATATTATTATCCCCCCCCCACACACACACACACTGTTTAGTTAAGGGATATATTAGTTTCATACCATGCGTGGATCCACCTATGTGGTGGTGGGGGGGGGGGGGGGACTTGTGGCACATTGCCCTAGGGAATGCAGACCAGTGCAGACTAATCAGGACTTGCTTGCCATTATGGCAGGGGTTGGAGGCAAAGCAAATTGCTGATTAATAGTGAAATTGTCAGCTACCTATTTGGTCCACTGTTGTGAATATTAATTTTGACAGTTGTTTAGGCTGTGGGGGGATCTACTGTTTAAACTTTGTGGGACTTTTGTCTGTACAAATGTATTTTTATTTATGTTATGTTTTATTAACGGATTCCTGCTATCCTCATCACAAACTTACTGAGAAATTATATTTTATACAACACAGAGGGTATAGTGATGTTATTGACAGTGAGGGAGATTGGAGGGCAGTTGGTGACTCTGGCATGAGGGACAATAATAAGTTCTGTTTAGAACATGTTGAGCTTTAGGTATCGTTGTGACATCCATAAGGCGAATACAGAAAGACAGTGGTTACAACAGATAGTACCTGTGACAGGAAGGACCGCCTATGCCACCCTGTCTGTTGTTGCTGGGAACCAGCTGGGCTTACTGTGCCACAGTTTCCTAGCTTTATTCCAAATGCGCCGTCTAACCGCAGTAGGAGGGGCTTAAGCTACTGCCACCACTGAAACTCCTTACCGGCATCCAGAACCTGGTTCCTTCTGGGTAACTGTCTCTACTAGTTAACCCTCTTGCTGGTGCACCTGGGCTGGTAGCCCTGACCTTTTCCAATAGATCAGGATTGCTGTGCATGGGTCTCTCCTGGCCTATCAGCTGCTGGGTAGCGGGCAGAGCGGTGGTACCAGAAAGCTGGGTCCAAACTTCAGTACAGCCGAGAATGGATTAGAGTTGGGTCTAATCTGTAGGTCACAGGAATTTCAGCATGGAGAAGTTTTCAAGCAGGTCTTTGAAGCAAGTGATATTTTTGTGCTCAAGTAGTCCTAAGAAGGACAGTTCACACTGGTTTAAGGTACCAGTGATGGTACCTTAAACCAGGTCAGAAGAAACAAGAATGATTTTTAGTACAAAACAGTGCCTTTTTTATACACATTTGGAGACTAGTCTTAGCAGGAGGTAATCCATCCTCCTGTCCCTTTAACCAATCTGTGTTGATTCATGCAGCCTGCATGTGAATTAACCCAGAGAGTTTAACACCTTTTAACATTGCTGCTAGTGGCAGGGGGGAGTATACTTCCTTCCTGTCCACGAGCTGCCAGGGAGAGAGGGGCTCAGCTCACTCTCCTTCCCTGGTGCCTGTCTGTCTGGGGTGAGAGATTTATCTTTTAAATCTCCAGCCCAAAGTTACTTCCAGGGACTCTGCTCTGGGATCTGGATCTCTCTCCTGGATAAAAAGCCCCTGACTGTTGACTGCAGCCCCTGACTGTTGCTAGCTGAAGCTCTTTGAGCTCCAGCTAGGGACTAAGCTTCCTGGGACCCCCAGGAGGCGCTGCACCTCCTGGACCCATTGGATTCCAGGAGGCTGGTTCCTAAGCCTCTCCGGTAGCCACTGAAACTTGCTGCCGGAGGGTGAAGGGGATCCAGGTACTGCCTCTGCAGCCCCAGCACAAGGTAAGTACTTTTTCTTTATTATACACCTATACATATTACATTTTACATTTAAAACACACATATTTACATTTAATCCACATAGAAAAACTCCCGGTGCTTAGCGCCGGGAGTTAACCCTTTAAACGTTTTTTTGCCGGCACTGCAGCGCCTACACATATACATTTCTATTTAACATACACATGCACACTACTTAGTCCACAGCGCCTAGCGCCGGTGTTTAACCCCTTTCATGCTGCAGTGCTGAGTGCTACTCAGCCAGTGCTGCAGCGCACACATTAAAATATATTTTTATTTTAATACAATACATTTTTATTAATAACATTTTACGCAGTGTATTCAATTTTTATATTTCTTTCAAAGCTTAGCGCTATCCTGATTTTTTTGTTATCATCGTGAAAACAAATATTACTTGACTGTGTGTAGTTTCCAGCTGTAAAATCCACAGTTTGTGATGTTAAAACCTTAAAACAGGTCCCCCAATAACCTAAAAGGACTAACATTCTTAAGCATAGATACTTACATGCTTACAAAGGCAACTACTTCATGTCATGTTCCTCCTCCTTCACGACATGATCCTGGCCCTCATCCCTGGCAACACCTCCTTGGTGTTCCAGCTGACAGCTGGGTTATAAGGTATGTTGCAATAAATTAGACACATTTAGCTATTTATTAAAATGGTCTTTCTGTTTCTCACTTATCCACAAAATGACAGATAATGTAAGGTATCGCCATTAGAACACATTGACAAATCAGTGCCTTAAAATCAAGAAGCAGACACAACACTTATTTGATGTACTTGACCTGGCCAGAAAAGAACATTCACATAGTGAGTCACATATATGATTAACACAGACTATACTTGATTTACAGGTGAGGCAAACATCTTCCAGCTAAGGCCTGGTAGTTCATCAATAAAATCCTTTAGTTCAGATTTTTCAGCTAAGCTGCAACTGTCAAGCTTGAACATTATTTTTAAAACTGCTATGGCTAGAAAACTCACATCTGATAATCTCAGCAGGGGCTAATTCGATTATATTTGCAGATTCCAAAAGGTAAACTTTTTTTTTTAGTTAAAACTGTCTGATTCATGCATGTGTATATGTTTATGTTTTGAAAAAATAAACATGGCTTTACTTTCATCACTAAACAACAATTGTATTTTTAGGATCTTAGAGAATTTAAAAAGTGTAATATAAACCATATTTGAAATAGAATTTAACTTGCAAATCGGTCTGGAACCTGAAGTGGGCTGCATCCAAAGTTTCAGAAGGCCTGGGGATCTGTTTGGTAAACATGTAACATGGGGAAGGACCAAAACACATAAGAATCATCTTAATAGATATTAGATTAAAAATCTTCACCCCCCCCTCCTCCAAAAAAAATTGATTAAAAATTATAATACGGACAACACACACACATTAATATGCACATTACATATGAAAATAGCGATGCACTGTTATTGTGGAACATACATACATATACATAAAATAACAACATTTTCAAGTGTCTATAAAAGAGTTAGAGAAAATATAACTCTCAATACAAATAAAAGTCCACTACACAAATCAACACCAGTAAACTCAACTATAGACTCCTAATCAACTTCGAGTGTGCATGAACCAGTCTTTAATAGTGGATTGTAATGATACAAGTGTATGCGGGTGTATGGACCACTGTGGTATCAGATGACAAGATCTGCTGCTGGGTCTATGAAACGCTGTTTACGGGTATCTCTTGGTTATTTGTATACCGATAACTATAATGTTTTAGCTTATTTCTGATTGCGATTTATTCTGAGATGCATTTGCATAGACATTCTTTTTTTAAATGAAAAAAAAACATGATCCTTCATGCCGGTGAATAAGAAGGTGTATGCAATTGTTCATTTAATTATGCTCATTAAACACTTAGGTGCCTGTGTTGTGTTGTATGTTTGTTTTGAGCACATAAAACAATCATATCACATGTGTTCCATATGTGATTTCTAGCACTTCTCTAGCACTTATATCACGTGTAACCATAGTGTATTGTTGTGCTTGTCATTGTAGTCTATATAATGTATATATTTTTCCATCTGCATATTTCCTTAATGGTTAGCCATTCCACCTGCCAACAGTGGGATCATGAGTTTGAATCCTGAACCACGGCCGTATCTGTGTGGAGTTTGTATATTCTCCCCATGTTTCTGTGGGTCTCCTCCTATGTTTTGCTTATAGAAGAGTACGCTAGGATTTGTTTTGTTTCTGCCTTTGTTTATACCAAGTATTGTATCATCTATGTTTTTTAATGTTTGTGAATTATTAGCCGTTGAATTAGCATCAACATTTATTCCAAAAACAAAATTACAGGTGACACATCCTTCTTGTTGGATAATAAGAATGTGTGTGTAATTATTATTGTTTCTCATTGAACCTTGATGTTGACACTAGTGCCTCTGTTTGGTTATATGTTTGCTAGTAGCACTATTATGTTGCACCTATATTATTATTATTATTATTATTAATTTTTATTTATAGGGCGCCACTAGGTGTCCGTAGTGCCGTACAGGGACAAACAAAATTACCATACGAGGTGAGACAGCACAGTACAGTAAACAATAAGCACAGTAACTCGGTGAGCTCAAAGCACAGCTAGAGAGGCGAGGGAGGGGAGAGGGGAAGGTCCGCCAACAACGGAGCCCAAGAGGGAGGGCACGGATGACAGGGAGACCCCCAGGGGGGAGAGGAGGGAGCGAGAGGGGATGGAGGGAAGAGGGTCCTCGAGGAGGAAGGCTAGGTAGCTGGGGAGCAGAGTTAAAAGTGGTGAAGACAGGAGGAGAGATGACCCTGCTCAAAGGAGCGTACAATCTAAGGGGTGGGGTAGACAGACAGAGAGATACGGGGAGAGAAGGAGGAACGGAGGATAAGGATAAGGGAAGGGGAATGAAGGGGAAGAGGCAGAAGAAAAAGATAGGAAGTTAAGTGGGAGACTGGAACTTTAAGAAAAAGGTGGGTTTTTAAAGCCCGTTATAACTTATAGCACTTGCAGCCATGGGGCTTGCCGTTCAAGTCAAAAAAAATGTCACGATCGGACTTGGAGATGCCGCTGACTGGTATTGACTCTACTAGGCAGGAAGGCGCGGAGTCTAACTTACCCCCGGTATTCATCAGGGACCCCCGCAAGGAGGTATGGGCTTGGCTGCGTGGGGCACTCAAGTCGCGGTCCTTCAAGCTAGTTAACAGTGCAGCGGGAGATTGCAGGAGTAGTTGTACGGTCCAGGTTGTAGCCAAACGATAGCGCGGTACAGAAGGGTGGTCCAGAGGAATGGTCGGGAGGAAAGCCAAAAGGTCAGAATCCAATAAACGAAGAAGCCAAATTGTGAAACAGAGAATGGTCAGAAACAAGCCGGAGGTTAAACACCAAAGGTAACTAGAATATGGGAACAGGATACAACGCTGGAGAAAGGTGAAACCAATACTCTGGCACTGGATAAGGAAAAGGAGGGGCTATTTATAGTAGGGCACTAGCCATAATTGGACCTGTGGCGGTCAGGTGCTCCTGACCACCGATATAATGGAGAAAAAGCGTCCAGCTGCCTGGCAACAAGACGCGCGCACTGCGCGAATGCACGGCCACGAACCCGGAAGTACGTCCCGTTGCTGGGCAACAGGATGGGGATCCGATGGACGAGACAGGTGTCCGCTTCTGACACCTGGCATGGTGTGAGAGCGGCGCCTGACATAATGCATGTAGTTTTCCATCTGCAAGTTGCCTTAGTGGTTAGCCATTCCACCTGCCAATAGTGGGGTCATTTGCAATCAACATTTGTTGCCAAAACAAAATTTACAGGTTACACATCTTTCATGTCGGAGAATAAAAATGTGTGTGTAAATCTGATTGTTATTGTTTCTCACTAACATTTGAGGTTGCCAACACAGTATCTGTGTTGTGTTTTATTTTTGCTTTGAGCACTAATATGTGTTCCATATGTGATATATATCACCTAGAGCACTTGCAGCCATGATGTATATTTGTACTTGTCGCTGTAGTCTATATAATGTATTTTTCCATCTGCACATTGCCTTAGTGTTTAGCCATTCCACCTGCCAACACTGGGGTCATGAGCCAAATAAAACCACATTTTAAAATAGAGATACATTATTATGCCTCACAACAGATTGCATACAGCTTAGACATCCAGATAAAAGCAAAAAACAGCTAAGTCAACCAAAAAAACTGCAGAAGCCCAAAAATGACAAACAAGTTATTGTCTAACTATTATTATTACTATTATTATATTATACATCAAACACTTGACATTGCAATTTATTAAAACTGTGCATCTACCATGGATTTTGGGGTAAAATAGTACATTGTATAATTATTGACATTATTAAAAAACATTTTTTTTACAGTGATTTGTTATGAGAGAAGTGTTTGCAGGTGTATGTTGTGCATATTTAGTTGTGATTAGGGTTAGGGTTTTTCAACAGTTTAGTGTTGTGGCTTATTCGGTGGTGCCGCTATAGCTTTTGGACTTAAACATGTCCCCGAGCTTCCTTAAGTGTTAAGTATGAATTTAAGGAAAATGCTAAGTACTGCTTCTTATTTATCCAACGGATACGGAGGTAAAGGCCTACGCTTCTCAAGTCACTACCATCTCCGCCCATTCCGTGCCCTTTCCCCACCCTTTTTTCTTATGAGTTTGTACAGCTTAAGTGCACTTAAGAACGACTGCGTTCTTAAGTTAAGAATATTTCTTTCTCAAGTGGCTGATTTTCTTACTCATCCCTCTGTTTTGTGCATGCGCAGAGTGGATTTCCATACGATCCACACAAAATTGGCAGATAAGAACGGTAATGAATCAGGCCCAGTGTTCTAGTGACCAATATACAATACACAGAGCCTTCTAGTGTCTGACATACAATACAGAGAGCATGTTATTGTCATCTTACAATACAGAGTGCATTCTAGTGATATCTATACAATACAGAAGCATTCTAGAAACTTCTGTACAACACAGAGAGCATCTCAATAATCAATATGCATTAGAGATAGCATTGTAGTGTTATCTATACAAAGCGGAGAGCATTCTAGTAGTCTCTATACAACAGAGAGCATTCTAATGAACTCTATACGCTACAGGGTTCATTATTGTGAACAACATATAATGTATAGAACATTAGAGTGACTTCTATACAATATAGAGAGCATTCTTTGTAACCAATGTACAACACAAACACCATCTTGATATATAACATTCAATATAGAGTTTTATTGTGACCGCTAGTTTGAACATAATGCACACTAGTTAATACTATTCAATGGCAACCCTGTTTTGGAGACCACAACATTAATCTGTGGAGGTTTTACAATGCAGACCTTTAAAACATCTGGTAACTGTACTGCAAACCTCAAGAGCCACAGGAAATTCTGTGGGTGCCTTAAGTGGCTCCCCCCACTGCTTCTTACCTTCTTAGGTAGGAGGTGGAGGCGACATCTCCTGTTTCACAGACTGGGAGTGTTGTGCTGGCCATGACAACATTGCCCAAATCCATACTCTCAGCCCATCACAGACATGTATGAGTAGCAGATGGCAGCTTTACAGATAAGAAGTGTTTTAGGAGCTCCACAAGCATTAGCACCCTAGACAACTGCGTATATGGTAGTACTGGTCTTGCAGACCATCTAAATCTATAGTGGCTTTATAATGCAGACCAATCCACATCTCTGGTGACTTTATCAATGAAATCACCCAAAATCTCTGATTTAGAAACTTTTACTATACAGACCTATGATTTGCAGTTTCTTTACTACCCAGAACACAGACCTATGATGGCTTTCATGTGTAAACCTCAGATCTTTCATGGCTTTATAATGCAGTTGTCCCAATGCCCTGTTGGTGACCAAATGCAAACCCCAGATCTATGGCAACCAAAATGAATTACTCACTTCTCCTGTGCTCTTGTGCTGTCTCTCTTTATGCTTTAGAACAGGTTTGGCTGTGCCAGGATGCTGTCATACCCAATAGACAGCGTCCAACACTGTGATTGCTAAATAGTGCTATCCATTTGTCAATCAATGTGTGGGGTCTTCCCGACACTCTGCTTGGTGAATGGCCAGTGCAATCCACCAACTTGCTTGGCAGGATTCATCTATTGTGTGTGACAGCATACATAGTTACTGAATGGATGGGGAGCATCCACGGCCTGCAACTTGGACATAGTAAGTATTAGAGCATAAGAGGCTGCGAAAAAGGGGATCAAAGCTTGTATTACTAGAAACAGACAACATGGAAAAATTCAGTGACTTTACCTCCAGCTGTTGTGGACAGCAAGACCAAAAGTAGAATATATTATGGTCCCAGAGAGAGAAAGTCATCTCCAGAACTCCACCATCCACTATGAGACAGTGGACCAAATAACTTACCCTCAAAATATTTCCTGATGCACAGTCCATCACGAGGCATGGTCGCAGTGCCAACAAGCGACTATGGTGATATCATTAGTAGTCATGATGATATCTCAATAGTTGGATATGGTTATTGTCAAAATATCACATCCTCAGCATGACGTGGCTACCAGAATTTTATGCATCTTCTTCGTAAAACAGCCGACACAAGTGTGGGAGGAAAAATGTTAGTTATGACAATCACCAAGTATATGGAAGAGTGGCAGTGCTGTAAAGTATATAAAGTGAGTACATAGTGAAAAGCCTGAGAGGCAGAGCGGCTGATATAAGTAAAGCAGCTAGGAAGCTGCAACAGTTCTTGACTACATAGAAGTTCTAGAAAATGTATTTGTGTTGCCAGTGCGGGAAAGATTTAATATATTGACACAGAGTGACTTAGCAGGAAAAGAGAAAGAAAATTCCTGATTATCTTTAGTGACTAGATAATATTTTGTTTAAAGTTTCTGCCAAGGTACAAGTAGACCAGAGCAGAATGAAGCAGCTGCTAAGTAGGTTGTTAATTATGGACTCCATTGCTCAGACGTTCAGGTGTTCCAGGCGCCCAGTGACTGAGTATGAGACCCTATGATCAAATTAAAGGAGTTAGTCAAAAAAGAGGGGGACAGCTTGCTTCAGTAGGAAAGCAGCTTGACTTTCTGCTAGCAAACTCCCAGCAGAGAGGAAGGAGGAAATATCCTCAAAGAGATGGGGGAGAAAAGAAGAGGGCTGTTCTGTGTGAGTTAAAGTAGAGCACAGATCCTTGCAATGTACTAACTGATGGGAAAGGAGAAGGCCTCCATTCTAGGGCCCTTGTGAGTTTCAGTATCAGTGAAATAGAAAGGAGCCAATGAAAGATCAGCTTACCACCCACAATTAAAATCTCATACTCCACAGATCTTTTGTCTGTCATGTAGAGGACTTCTAAAGGACTTTGTGGGCCCAGACCTAAAGTGTCAACTTCGATTGACATCTAACAGTGTGAGGTGCACCAGGACAGTTGGTCGCAAGAGTCCATTATCATCCAGAGGTGATTTCAAAGGTCCATAAACACCGCCGGTAAGGGAGGACATAATTAATAGCAAAAAGTAGTTAATAAGTAGGACTGCACTTCCCCATCACTTGAGTGGGACACATATATTACTGAGGAGCAGGAAATCACCTGGTCAATCAGAGCATTTAAAACTACTGGAAGAGTTCTCTTCACCAGTGGCTGTCACAATTTGATACCTATTAGCACTGCCCACTGCAGGGGGGGATCCTGGGACATCACAAGGATTTAGAGGGAGGAACAAAACTGCACACAGATATAACTAGAGGAACAACTGGAGCCCCTGTAAAAGTGAGTAACAGCTAATAATACCCTTACAGGCTGCTGTGTTTATGAATTCTTATCATTAATACACCAACATAACAGTTTATATGTATAAAAATATTTTATTAAATAAAGAACTACATGATGCTAGTCTCTTAGAAATTAAGTGTGTACTAGCCAAAGAATGAGAATGGACTGAAGCTATCCCTTGAAAAGTGTCAACTTTGTTAGATATCGGTGAAGTGTGTGGGACACATTGTCATCCGTCAAGAGGCATTCACTAATCTTATGAAACTGAAGCAGGAACCAACTGGCCTACACTGATGAACTTGGGAGTGTTAAGATTCTTCCTGCATTTCTGTGGATACTACAGGAGATTAGAAGCCTTCTTTGACAACCTTCAATTTGGAGCAGTGGAAAGAATGCCCCTAGAGACTTGGAGCCCTTACCAGTCAATTGCTTTAAATCTTTTGGCTGCTCCTATTCCTGAAGCATTGATCACAATGAGACCTAGCTAAAAGTTCAATGATCCAAAGACAATTATGAGTTTGGTAGCAATGTTACAAAAGTATGATTTTAGCTACATAGTACAAATTAAGAATCCAGAGAACTCACTATGCCACCTTTCAAATTATTCTTTTTTTTCTTTTTTTCAGCTAATGTTCTGGTTTATATGACTTCAATAAAGGGCTTTCTAAATGAATTGAATTAAGCCTGACAGACAAGGAAATGTAAGATACAATAGTGCTTAAGTATATAAATAACAGAAGTTAGAAGAGATAAAAATTTCCTGTGTCAAGTTACTCCCCCTCATGTCAAGATGTTTTATGCCAAAGTGATTCTTCTGAGCATCATTTCATGAAAATCTGTCTGCTAAATGGAAGCTTGCAGCTATGTGAATTGGTACACTTTGAATGAAAAAAACAACACATACATGTTTCAGCCTTGTCAGGTAAGTTAACATTTTAGCACAATAAGCTGTCTCTATTTTTAAGGTATTGTTTCTCTTTAAACTAATACACCTCCTCCTGGGACTATTCCACTCCCGCTGAGATTGGTAAATCAAGTAATAGAAGTATCAGCTTAAAGATTTCTGCTGACTTGATGTGTGCAGCTTGTTAAAAACCAGCAGGAAGCATTCATTAATGCATTGTCCTATAACAATTATTCTATAGACCTGGAATGTATTATTTCCTAATCAGCTTGCACTCAGGGCCAAGGGCAACATGTGGTAATTGGTGCAGTGAGATGGGGCTGCATGAATAGTAACTATCCTCACTTCTTCCAAAACAGATGGTTTCTTTCTAATATTGCACTCATCTCTCATTAAGTGAAAATAGCAAATGAAACACACAAAATAATCTTGTAACTGTATAAAAATAACTAGAGATGAGCGCACTCGGATTTCGTGAATCCGAGCCCACCCGAACGTTGCCGATCCGAGTCGGATCCGAGACAGATCCGGGTATTGGCGCCAAATAAAAACCTGAAACCGAGGCTCGGAGTCATAATCCCACTGTCGGATCTCGCGATACTCGGATCCTATAAATTCCCCGCTAGTCGCCGCCATCTTCACTCGGGCATTGATCAGGGTAGAGGGAGGGTGTGTTCGGTGGTCCTCTGTCCTGGTAGATCTCGTGCTGTGCTGTTTAGTTCTGTGCTGTGCTGTGTGCTGTGCTCTGTCAATTTTGAGTTCAGTGCTGCTGCTGGGTCCTGTGCTGTGTCCTGTTCAGTCCAGTGGTGCTGTGTCCTGTGCTCTGTCCTTCTAAGGGCATAGTTATTTCCCCATTATTCCCCATTATCAAAAAAATTTAAAAAAAGGTAAAAAAAAAAAAAAAAAAAAAAAAAAAAAAAAAAAATTAATTACAAAATTTGCAAAACCAATCCTGCAGTATAAGCCCATTGGTACTGCAATATTACCAAGTTCACACATTCAGCAGTATAAGTCCAGTGGTACTGCAATATTACCAAGTTCACTGATTCAGCAGTATAATTCCAGTGGTACTGATATATTAGAAAGTTCACTGATTCAGCAGTATAAGTCCAGTGGTACTGCTATTACAAAGTTCACTGATTCAGAAAAAATGGTGGAGGATTATTTTGCTGACACCATCCAAATAGACATGTCAGACAGTCCATATTGTTACTGGCAGGAAAAAAAGGCAGTTTGGAAGCCCCTGTACAAACTGGCTCTATTTTACCTGAGTTGTCCCCCCTCCAGTGTGTACTCGGAAAGAGTTTTTAGTGCAGCGGGGAACCTGGTCATTAAGCGGCGAAGGAGGTTGCTTCCTCAGAACGTTGAAAAAATGATGTTCATAAAAATGAATTATCAATTCCTCAATCAAGTACAGCACTGCCCTCTAGATAGTACAGAGGGACCTGTGGTTGTGGAGTCCAGAGGGGACGAATTGATAATGTGTGAGGAGTAGGAAGTACACACTGTAGGGGGAGAGGAATCAGAGGTTGAGGATGAGGACGACATCTTGCCTCAGTAGAGCCTGTTTATTTTGTACAGGGAGAGATGAATAGCTTTTTTGGTGTGGGGGCCCAAACAAACCAATCATTTCAGGCACAGTTTGGTAGGCCCTGTCGCTGAAATGATTGGTTTGTTAAAGCGTGCATGTCCTATTTCAACAACATAAGGGTGGGTGGGAGGGCCCAAGGACAATTCCATCTAGCAACTCTTTTATTGCCATTATGTGACCATTCAGCAGTCGTTTGCCATGAGCACAAAGTAAAACAAAATTAAAACAAATTCAACAAATTAAACCAAAAGTAAAATGCCCTGTCATAATCAAAAACAAGAGGTATTGACGTGCTTGAACTACTGTAGTGTTTATAAGTTAGAAACACTACACTTGAAAGCTTGAGCCTTTAATAGAAAAAGTCACTCTTCATTGCACGAATATTTGCAACAGCGACAATTTTTTGGTTAACAAAGTCAACAAATAACACTTCGACCCTGTCTGTCTTTCACATACTTGATGGGATCTCAATGATGAATGCTCTGTACCATGGTCGTCTAAAACAAGAGTTATTGACGTGCTATAACTACTGTAGTTTTTATAAATTATAAACACTAAACTTGAAAGTTGGAGGAGGTATTGTGGCCCCGGTACCAAATTGGGTACCGGGGCCACTCCACTATGCAGTCAAGATAGAGGTGTATCAGATATTGAACAACGTTGACTGTTGCTGCAAAATTTTTAAATAATATTGTGGGGAACACTACACTATGCAGTCCATAAACTTTTTTGGTAGAATTCAGACCCGTGGAGGGTTTTTTAATTATATTGTGGCCCCGGTAAAAAATTGTGTACCGGGGCCACCCCACTACGCAGTCAAGAAACTTTTTTTTTGGAATTCAGACCAGTGCAGGGTTTTTTAATTATATTGTAAGGACCACTCCTCTACGCAGTCCAGGTACAATTTTTGGTGGGATTCAGACCATTTGAGGGTTTTTAAATTATATTGTGGTGACCACTCCTCTACGCAGTCCAGGTACAATTTTTGGTGTAATTAAGACCAGTTGATGGTTTTCTTATTATATTGTAGGGACCACTCCTCTATGCAGTCCAGGTACAATCTTTGGTGGGATTCAGACCATTTGAGGGTTTTTAAATTATATTGTGGTGACGACTCCTCTACGCAGTCCAGGTACAATTTTTGGTGTAATTAAGACCAGTTGATGGTTTTCTTGTTATATTGTAGGGACCACTCCTCTACGCAGTCCAGGTACAATTTTTGGTGGGATTCAGACCATTTGAGGGTTTTTAAATGATATTGTGGTGACCACTCCTCTACGCAGTCCAGGTACAATTTTTGGTGGGATTCAGACCATTTGAGGGTTTTTAAATTATATTGTGGTGACTACTCCTCTACGCAGTCCAGGTACAATTTTTGGTGGGATTCAGACCAGTTGATGGTTTTCTTATTATATTGTGGGGACCACTCCTCTACGCAGTCCAGGTACAATTTTTGGTGGGATTCAGACCATTTGAGGGTTTTTAAATTATATTGTGGTGACCACTCCTCTACGCAGTCCAGGTACAATTTTGGGTGTAATTAAGACCAGTTGATGGTTTTTAAATTATATTGTGGGGACCACTCCTCTACGCAGTCCAGGTACAATTTTTGGTGGGATTCAGACCATTTGAGGGTTTTTAAATTATATTGTGGTGACCACTCCTCTACGCAGTCCAGGTACAATTTTTGGTGGGATTCAGACCAGTTGATGGTTTTCTTATTATATTGTGGGGACCACTCCTCTACGCAGTCCAGGTACAATTTTTGGTGGGATTCAGACCATTTGAGGGTTTTTAAATTATATTGTGGTGACCACTCCTCTACGCAGTCCAGGTACAATTTTTGGTGGGATTCAGACCAGTTGATGGTTTTCTTATTATATTGTGGGGACCACTCCTCTACGCAGTCCAGGTACAATTTTTGGTGGGATTCAGACCATTTGAGGGTTTTTAAATTATATTGTGGGGACCACTCCTCTACGCAGTCCAGGTACAATTTTTGGTGTAATTAAGACCAGTTGATGGTTTTCTTATTATATTGTGGGGACCACTCCTCTACGCAGTCCTTGAGTGAAATAATATAGGTTTATTGGTGATCTAAAGCAAACAAAGATATATAGGAGACTAAATCCCAGAACAGAAAGTGGGTAATGCAGAATGTACTGGTGACAATGTTATACAATGTATAAACGGGCAGGAGACTGGCAGCACAGCATGGTGGGGAGCACCAGCCAAAGTGGCAGTTTACAAGAAAGATTGGTAACAAGCAGAGATCAACACAAGCATCCGCCATGAAGAGTGGTTACAAGGAGATTGGTCTGGAGGGGTAGACAGAATAATCAGAAACTACAGTGGCAGACAATATCAATGGAAGAGACAAAGGTAAGTATGGGCAGCAGACAGGGTAGTCAGAACCTTAGTAGTGGTCAAGGCAGGCATCAGACAAATAGAATGCTAATACATGAGCTGGGTCAGTAACAAGCAGACAGGAACATGAAAAAATAGCACAGATACCTAAATGATTGTTGCTTCATCCAGTAGTTGCACATTATCTATCCATTTATGGATTCGTCATCCCAGAAATTTGCCTTGTCTCCCTATCCCTCCCTGGTTACTCCGCTATTCAACTCTCTGGAATTTCCCCCAGGTCTTCATCATAGCGCATTCCAGCCGTGGTACTCGCGGGCAGTCATTTATCTTAATCATTTATCCACCTCTGCAACTTTTCCTCAGTTTTCTGAAATTCAATCACATACCCAAATTTCCTCAAAACACTTCTATCAGTTTTTACAACTCTGCCACTTTCATAGTGTTGTTAAAGATCGCCTTTTATCCCAAACTCTCTCCACATTTGAAGCCCTCAGTCTACGCCAATCCTCAACCAAAGGGTTAATTTCAATGCTTTACTATGAACTTGCTCCTTCCTCTTCAAATTTTAGGGCCTCTCATGAACTGGCTTGGGAGCGGGACCTTGGTGAGGAGCTCTCGGAGGAGGAATGGTCTGAGATACACGAGAATGCAGCCTCTAGTTCCATCTGCGTTAGAATCAAAGAGAACGTTTGCAAAGTGCTATACCGATGGTACTATGTGCCTTCGCGTCTATGCAGAATTCTCCATGACTCATCTGATCGGTGTTGGCGAGGGTGCTCTCAAGAAGGCACATTCCTCCACATATGGTGGTCGTGCCCAAAATTATCAGGCTTCTGGGTTGAGATTAGAGGCCTGATTAGTGCAATTCTTCAGGCGGACATTCCCCTGGAGCCCAAATTATTTCTACTTTCTTTGGAGGCTCCCTCGGCATCCTGACATCAGAATAAATTTATTAGGCACATTGATTCGGCAGCTACTTGCCAAATAGCGGCAGACTGGCGTATGCAATGCCCTCCCTCCATGCAGTCCATAATTAATAGAGTCTGGCAGACTCAACGGATGGAGTATATGACCAGTATTATTCAGAACACTTCGAGAGCTTTCACCAAGGTTTGGGATCCATGGTTAGCCTTCTTTCAGGCATGCCCACCCTTTACATAATCCAGTTCTAATACCTCATTTCTTTCTTGGACTCTCCCCTAACAGTGGATCTAGTCACCTCTTACCTTTCTTCCTTTTCCCCATCTTCTCTCGCTCCTTTCTTCCTCCGTACCCTCTCTTTCCTTCTTTCCTTGTTCAATAAAACTTTGGGTCACTCGCTACTACTACATTTAAAGGTTCGTTTGACTTAGTGTTTCATATGTTCTATGCTGATCTTTGATTTGATTGCTTTTTGTCTATTTTTGATAACTGTATTCACTTTGTCAATCGTTTTTTGTTGTTATCTTGACCTTGCAAAATAAAACTTAAAAAAAAAAAAAAGAAAAATAGCACAGATACCTAGGCTAGAAAACTATATAAAAGGCAATGAACGGTGCTGACAGCCTAAAAACCCCCAAGTGTCCAATCCCACCATCAAAGCAGTCCAGCCCTCACAGACTTATGAGCAAGGTGCAAGACCTGAGTGAGAGAATGTCAGACAACTAATTCACACTGGCTGAGATACAGCCATACACCAGCGTCTGTCACTGCTTCTTTTCCAGCCTATATCCATAATCCTGAGAGGCAATTACTGGGATTTCTTTTCCCTATATATAATTGCACTCTTTACGGAGAGCAAACCATAAAAAAGGAGTAACTTTGCACCTGTGCAAAACCATGTAGCATTGGAGGGGGAAGTGAATTTAAAATGTGGGGACAGATTTATAGTTGGGGTAGGGCATGTCCTAGATCAACTTTAAATTTCAGTGTAAAAATAAAGCTATCTAGTATTTGTGTGCTAAATGAAAAAACAGACAGTATTTATCTTATGTGCAAAATAATAACTAATTTGCATCCCTTGCATTGTAACATGGTTTGTCCCAGAGTACATTTACTCCTTTTTTTGCCTTACTTTCCTTAATGACTCAGGCCCTTTGACCCTAACTAAAGCACCAGGAGTCTATTATTCAGGAGGCTTGCCATCTATCAACATTTAGTGTGTAGGCAGCAAGCCTGACAAATCAGCACCAAAGAGACGAGAAGTAGAGAAGACTTTTCTCCTCTCTTCCCACATATAATTCTGTAAACACTACCACATGACACCTCTCACATACTGGCGCCCACCTCTTTAGACTCCGGCTACAGGAAGCAGTCTCGGCAGCAGCAACCAAGTTATTGCAATTACCATTATTAAGAGACAATTAAAGTAAAAAAAACAACAACATATTAATAGAGTAGCTTCTCCTACTCTTATTGTGGATACATATGAGAAATCTCCATTTGAAATAAAAAGAAGGAAGTCTTTCAGAAGGACGTTAGACTCTTCAGAGGCTGAGGAGAATTTCAGTGCTGAAATGAAGTACCTCTCTCCTCATGTTCAGGGTTTAAAGAGAAAGAGGCAAACAGACATAAATAAATAAAGTACCTCGTGCAGGGAGGTTTGTGCAAGTCATAACTCTTATTTATATCAATTCCAGACTAAAGATATACTGAGGAAGTAGTCCACAGTAGCCATTCTAAGAAGACACAGACTAGTGTCCACAGCCACAGGCATCAGAAGGTAGAATGAGGAGGTAATCAGAACTTCTGCGTATTCTGAAAGAGACAAGTACAGTGAAGTAGAACATGAGAGTGTGCCTAGTAAGACCCTTTTCACACCAAATAATCTTCTCTGACTAAAATGGACTGGTTGGGCTAGATTACCAATTCATGTTAGGCAAAAATTATTATTGTATCAAAATAGAGAGGCTATTTTTGTGTCTGTCCACTGAAATCATTAGTGGTCCCTAAGAGTAGGAAATGATGGTTTTGGGGTTAGTAATAGCACCTTCCACCTTCACAAGGTTGATGCCAACAGTCAAAATGAACTTGTGAATTCTCTGCTTGGTTTATTTAAACTATATACTTTTATGTCATCAGACCTCTACATACCTCTAACACGCAGAGACATGGCCCATGCTGTTATCACATCTGGGTTTTGTGATAAACTAACCAAAATTAGTGGTTATTCCCTCTCAATCTATCATTTTCTTGAGTTTCAAGCACAACACCGATTCTCAATCACTCATAGCCCCCCCTGAGAAAACAGATCAGATCAAAGAGTTTCTTACCCTTGCTCTTTATTCCCGACTTTTCATGTATTCTTGTACATCTGCCATACGTGATAGGAAGGATGACCATGACATCTCTAAGATTTCATATTGTACCTCTCCTATTCAAAGCATGATTCCTTCTAGGAACACTAGTTTGAGTAAAACACTTTTGGCCGGCTCCAATTTTACTGGCAAGGGAAGTGAACAATTAATTACTTTATTTGTTATAGCCTCTCTTGACCCCTCCACTTTCATGGTGGAAGATTCTCAATTAATGAGAATAACACCCTTACAAGTTGTGGTGGCATCTCTGGACAGCGACAGAATCTTGTCTCCATATCAACCTATTGGAGTTGAGGACTAACTCTAATGCAAAAGAAAATGTAAAATAAAAATGTTTATTTGCAGTGTCAGTAATGCAAGAGAGAATGCAAAGACAGATATTTGCTGTGCTATACAGGAACCAAAAAAATGTCTAAAGTAAAACCCAAGACACCAGTACATGAGAATTTTCTAGAGCCAGGCAGAGGTAACAGCAAACAAGACAGTTGAGGAAAAGCAAGGCACAAAACCAGAGAATCCACAAGCAGGACAGAAACTATCCAGGACCTGGACAAAGGTAGAACCAAAAGGTCACACACTGCAAGTAGGAAAAACAGAATTATCTGGCAAGGAGTGTCAGTGTTAGCTGAATTAAATGGTGTCCATGATTGTAGGACTACCTGCAGAAATTCTGAAATTAGATTAACCCATGACATGACGGAATTTGTCCCAAAATGAACACCATAGGAACTGCTTTAGTAGAAAGGCTAACTACAGGAAAGATCACAGGATCCTGACATGAGGGCAGTGAAATACCAGATGCTTTCATATTTTTAAATCTGGATAGAAGGCGGGGAGTGTGGAGATCCTCCTCGAAAACCCAGGACTTTTCTTCAGGGCCATAACCCTTCCAGTGAACCGGGTACTGAGTCTTACCACGAGAAATTCAACGTGTAAAGATAGGTTCAACATCATACTCCTCCCCAGAGATGGTTTGAATGGGGGAAGGGGGGGTTCCTTGAAAATTCATTGAGAATCAAGGGTGTCATTAACAATATATGAAAGGTATTGTAAATCTTGAGAGATGGCGGAAGTTGAAGTTTGTAAGCTACAGCATTGATAACCTGAAGATTCGAAAAGGACTGAAAATGCGTGGAGCTAATTTCATTGAAGGGACTTGAGATTTGAAATTATGAGTTGAAAACCATACTGTCAACTACTCGAAGTACAGGAAAATGTCTTCGCCGGCGATCAGTGGAGCTCTTGTATCGTGAAGAGGCCTTAGAAAGACTGGATTGTGCTTGTGTCCAGATTTGGGAAGAGGTATGAACAACTGAGTTGGCTGCTGGAACAGGAGATGACGGAATTTCTAGGACGGTGGGTATAATAGAATATTTCCCAAAGATACATTTTTTTTAAAAAGGACCAGTAGACTCGTGTAGATGATTATTTTTGGGAGGCAGATGGCAACCTCTTAAGTGGAACAAAGTGGCCATCTTGGTAAAATGATCCACATCGACCCAAATGGTGTTATAGCCGTGGCTCTCTGATAATTCATTAATAAAATCCATGGTGATACTGACTCAAGGGGAATCGGGCACAGGAAGGGGAAAAGGAGTGAACCGATAGGGGGTTTCCTAGGAATCTTGGGCCGGGCACAAATGTTCCAAGCTAGAACATACTTCTGAACATCAGAATCAAGGGAAATCTGCCATTAGCAATGGAATAACAGAGCCAATGTTTTTTTTTAAAACCAGCATGTCCAGTAAACTTGAAGTCATGAGCCCATTTCAGGATCTTGGGGCGGAGATATGGATCTACAAATGTGCAACCAACAGGTGGGGTCTTAGCCTTGGACCGTGTAAGTGCTACGATATTAACAAGGTTGATGAGGATTTTAGGTTCAAATGCAGTGGTGAAATCAGAATCCTCGAAAGATCTGGAGAGTGCTTCTGCTTTGGAATTCTTTGCACCAGGAAAGAAGGTTAGGTTTAACTAAATTAAGAGAAGAGAAGAGACCACCTAGCTTGATGAGGATTGAGGCAGGAGTGCAGTTTGTGACTACACCATATTTTTATGATCCGCAAAGATTGTAGCAAGATGGTGGCGCCATTCTTCTAAGGCAATTATAAATGCCAGGAGCTCCTTATAGGGATGCTGCACAACCCAAAAGACATCACAAGGTACTCCATGCATCGCCCTGACGGATGCGAATCAGGTTGTAGGCTCCACTAAGGTCCAAAATAGAAAATATCTGAGCACCGCAGATTCTGTCAAACAATTCTGATATCAGAGGAAGATGATAACGATTCTTGATGGTGATGGCATTTAGTTGATGCTAATCAATGCCATGTCTTAATGAACCATCTTTTTTTGCCGAAAAAGAATCCAACTCCAGGAGGAGAAGAGGATTTACAAATAAACAATGCTTACTACAATAGGACCCCCATGAGATGACTTGAGCCCATTGCCAAAGAAATTCCTTAATTATTAATGAGTAATTAAATTAGGAGTTAAAATTAGTGATGCTCACTGACCCCCATGAAGTGGTTTTGGTTTTGGATCTGGATCAGCTTCATGTTTTGGTTTTGGATCTGTATTTTTTCAGAAAAATTGCTAAAATATTCTAAAATCACATAATTTTGCTCTTTTTTTGATCCTACATTATTATTAACCTCAATAACACCAATTTCAAGTCATTTGCAGTCAATTTTGACCACCTCACAGGTCACATTATTATTTTCATACGCTTTTGGACAAATACTGCAGCGACCTGAATCTGAACATACATTTTCCATTAATGCCTTACTGTTTTCTTCGAGCTCGACTTTTACACGTAAAAGTATTTGGGCACCACTTTTGGAGTCTGAATGACAAGGTCTTACTTGGTCATGACTGACCTTAAAAAGAAGATGCCTCAATAAGTGTGTAGAATGGCATGTTGGCAATTTAATTTTTTTCTGCAGATAACTTGGATTACAGCTCTTTTTTTCTTGACCAAGGTAAAAGGTGTTTTTTTTACATTTTTGTTTCCCTGACTTAAAAACACTATGTACTTGTACATAGGCTTTATCAGATGACGTACAGGGATTACTATCATCATGACTGGTGGCAGCAGCTGCTTGCTGCTCCTGCTCTTCTGTGTACTGCTGTGAATCCATTTTGATAACACCGTACACTTTGACTGCAAATTCAGAAGAAAAGTCCACCAGCACTAGTATTTGTATTTCAGCAATGACAATTAGCAATGGAGCTCTCCTCTTTGTGTGTTACTTATATAGCACAGTAGAATGTGACTGCAGAATTACACCAAGCTTGCCAGCACAAGTATTTGTATTTTTCAGCAATGAGAATTAGCAATGGAGCAATGGAGCTCCCCTGATTGTCACTGTAGACTTTGTTGAACACTGCTACCCACTCCTTTTTCAATTCTATCTATATTGCTTCCGAACTGCTTGACACACTGTGCTACCCCTTCTGTGTCCCTCTTTCAAATGGCGCTAGATCGCTGTGGAGGGTGGTATTTATAGATTTCAAAACTCGCGAGATCCGACGACATAACAATGATGCTTTGCCTTGTTTTCGATTCTGAAAAAGCGCGAAAGTACCGAGCGTGTTCGATTCTCGAGGAACTGAGCCTCAGCATTTCTAGTTAAAATATCTCTTTTTCAGCACATAATGTATAGTAATATGTAAATTAACTTCGATATATCCAGGTTTATGTTTGTAAGATTGCATCATTATGGTGTTTACATTATGGTGTTTACATTATGGGAATTTAGCTTACAGTCTAAATTCCCTAATGTACACACACACACACACAAGGACAAGGAGACAGAGAGAGAGACAGAGAGAGAGAGAGAGAGAGAGAGAGAGAGAGAGAGAGAGAGAGAGAGAGAGAGAGAGAGAGAGAGAGAGAGAGAGAGAGAGAGAGAGAGAGAGAGAGAGAGATTAAGGGCAATTTAATAGCAGCCAATTAATTTACGAATATGTTTTTGGAGTGTGGGAGGAGATCGGAACACCCGGAGAATAACCACGCAAGCACGGGAAGACCATACAAACTCCACACAGATAAGGCCATGGTCGGGAATCAAACTCATGACCCCAGTGCTGTAAGGCAGAAGTGCTAACCACTAAGCCACTGTGCTGCCCATAATATTAATAGATTGGTCATTGAATGAGAGAAAAGGGTTTGATTATTATCATAATTTTATAATGATATTGAGGAGAGGAGATATTTAGTGCTGCATTTTAGGGTGCTGAAAGTTGACTGTCAGCTCTGAGTACAAATGTCTTTTCCCTTCCCCTTCATAAATATAGCTTGATGAATCCATAAGGATCTGGTGAGATTCATAAGGTGCTTTTCTATACATTGTGCTACATTAGGCAACACTTTTGAATATCAGCGCCAAATCTTTATACTTACTAAAGAACTGAATCCTAAGTTATTGCAGGAGGATGCCTGAGTGAGTGTCCAATTGTTCGAGGAACAACCAGTCACTGGAATCTATTTTGCTCCCTTTGTAAATAATGCGTTTTTTCAATGACCGCAAATATACGTACTTTAACAACAAAGCATAAACCTTTCTGTCATCCTGTTTGTTTCCCTGTCCCGACTTGGACAGTGGTGAATGGTGAAGAGACGTCCAAACCCGGTGCTCATGCGCTTCCAGTGGCAAGATAAAGGTAAATTCTCTGGTACCATTGTTTACTTGGACTCCATAGTTGTGATCATATTTTGCCATTCCTTTTGCTGCCAGCAACTTTTAAATCATATATATATATATATATATATATATATATATATATATATATATATATATATATATATACATATATATATATATATATTGGTATAAAGGTGTATAGCTATTATGTTTGTTTGACTTAACCCTATACAATTCATTATTTTATATACACTATATGGACAAAAGTATTTGGCCACACCTGTTAATTATTGAATTGAGGTGTTTCAATCAGACCAGCTGCTAGAGGTGTATAAAGTCAAGCACCTAGCCATGCAGGCTCCATTTGCAAACATTTGTGATGTAAATTGAAGAGCTCAGTGACTTCAAGCGTGATACTGTGAAAGGATGTCACCTTTGCAATAAGACGGTTCATGAAATTTTATCCCTGCTGGGTATTCCACGGTCAACTGTAAGTGATCTTATTAGAAAGTGGAAGCGTTTTGGAATAACAGCAACTCAGCCACGAAGCCGAAGACCATGTAAAATCAAAGAGTTCTGAATTCCACTGGCATTAATGTAAGCACAATAACTGTGCAGTGGGAGCTTAATGGAATGGATTCTATGGTCGAGCAGCTGCATACAAGCCTCACATCACCAAGACCAATGCCAAGAGTCGGATGGAGTGGTGCAGGCTCAGGCTGGCCTGCAGGGCAGCAGGACTATCCACCTTTAGGCCCCGCCACATTATAGCCACGCCCCCTCCATTTTTAGGGAGGAGCTAAGAAAACAGCTGACTCCAGACTTGCATACAATTCATCTTTTGGACATACGCGAGAACAGGAAGGGACAGATGCGTTCCACAGTGGAACGCAGGCACCTTCCTCTCCAACAGTAACAAGCACGGACCACGAGAAACATCCTCTGATTTCAGCACATTGGGTACCCGGCCACCATCTCTATATACATCGAAACTGCAAGTAAACAAAATTAAATTTGAAAGCATCGCAGCAATAACCATGTGATATATGTGGACAGTGATCTGAATATTTATATTGCACTAGCAAAGACTTAAAGAAATACCAATTCCCATCTACTGGACTTGTATGCTATGAACATTATTTTATTGAGATATCAGTGACTGTTTTATCTGGATCAATGCAGCATTTATACCCACTGCCATTTGCCTCCCAGTAGCTAGACTAGTCCAGGTCTATATACCTAGGTTTGTCTGATTTTTTATGTATGTTCAATTGATGCCATACCATATGTATGTATATAGAAATCAATGCCTCATAATATAAATACTGTGGTTTAATTGGAGTATTTTATTTGTCTATATTAATGTATTTTTATGTATTTTAACCAGAATTCAATAAATTGTGATAAAACTAACATTAAATGTTATCCCACTAATTGAACCGAGCCTCTTGCTCACAGCCCAATACAAGATATAGAAAAGTACGAATTGTATTCAAGATAAAAGAATACAAATTTTATTACTAGCATTACACTTGGAATAATACATAAGTCAATGAGCGCTTAACTTTCAGTATATTATTAGTTCGTAGAGAGGGATAACCTGTGTTAATGCTGCTCTTGCAACAGTAGGGGTAGAGTGCAACTCCTCCTCCCCCCCTCCCCGTTTTTGCCAAACACTCCCGTTAAACACACTACCACACAGGTGCAGAGAGTCTGGGCTCTCTGAACCTGCACGGTAGTGTGTTTTTCACTTTGAGCAGGGCAGATGAGAGTAGGAGTTCCGGATATCCAACCGCCTAGAGGGGCATGAGCAGGTTAGTAACTAAGTGCGCAGTCAGCCTGTCATTTTAAAAGAGAAGGATGAGCACACTACATTCTTTATATACTACACTATGGTGCTAGCTGTCCTTCGTGGGCTGACCACTCTCCCTTTAGTGTCTGGTCTCGCCTCTATGATGGCTGGCCACACCCCCTCTGGTGGGCCCCTAGCGTTGCAGTCCCCCGGTGGGCCCTTCATGCCCCAGTCCGACACTGGAGTGGTGTAAAGCACAACGACACTGGACTGTGGAGCAATGAAAACATGAAAACATGTTCTGTGGAGTGACAAATCACGCTTCTCTGTTTGGCAGTCAGATGGGCAAGTCTGGGTTTGGTGGATGCTGGGAGAACGTTACCTGTCTGACTGCATTATGCCAACTGTGAAGTTTGGTGGAGGAGGGATAATGGTATGTGGCTGTTTTCAGGGTTTGGGCTAGGCCCCTTATCTCCAGTGATGGGCAATCTTAATGCTTCAGCTTACTAAGTAATTTTGGGAAATGCCATGCTTCCAACTTTGCGGCAACAATTTGGGGTAGGCCCTTTTCTATTACAACATGACTGTGTCTCAGTGCACAAAGCATGGACTGCAAAGACATTGTTTGATGAGTTCGGTGTGGAAGAACTCAACCCAATCAAACACCTTTGGGATGAACTGAAATTGAGATTGCGAGCCAGGCCTTCTCGTCCAACATGTTATCGTTGCAAAAGGGTGACCAACTCCATATTAAAGTATATGTATTTGAACACAATGTCATTACAGTCCCTGTTGGTGTAATGGTCAAGTGTCCGAATACTTTTGTCCATATAGTGTATGTAGAATAGCCGTTGTGTGCACGCGTTAACTTGGAAAACTTAATTTTTTTAAAAAAAATAAATTCTTCCTTAATTGGACATTATTTTTAAACCATCTTTCACATGCCCAAAAAAATCTAAGATGGCGCCTGTCATCTATGAAGATCATTGGCTGTGCTGGAATGTAAAGGGATACCAGGCGCCATCTGAAACTAGAGGAGTAGCGTGCCAGACCCCCGTGAGTAAAGCGGAGGATACATCGTGTGACATGGAGCTTTTCAGTTGATAAGGATGTGCACACCTTTCTTTGATTTGTGCATTTTCAGGCTTTTTCATGAAACTGCTATGTATGTAAATCTCTACTCTTGGCTGCTATTACAAGTAACTGAATGCATCTCATACATTTAATTGTAATATATCTATGCCCTTGAAGTGCTACATAAGTGTGCCGATTGAGGGAAGTTGCTGTTCTTCACTCATTTTGGTTCTGAGATAAATTGAGGCTTATATATAGATTAACTAAGACTTTATAAACTAGACGAGGCGCCCAGCGTCTTAAGAGGCATGCTATTATTATTACTGCTGAGATTTTTAAATAATGTTCATTTAATATACATTTGTTAATATTAGTCTATCTGCACATTTAGAATGTATTCAACTAATACAAGAGAATATTGTCATTTAATTTTTTTCAGAGACACAGCAGTACATAGCTTTACTGCTGTTATCATCAATACGTCTGTTGAACACGAGCATCTCAAATTAGTACCGACAGAAGTATTACAACTAGAAAAGTTTCTTTAAGGAAAAAGTCTCAGACTATGATCTGCAAAAAATGGTCGTTGATCTCTCACAAAACTACAGCTCTTTCAACCGTTAAAGGAAAACACAATGTTATACAACATAGATAAATGGATAGATAGAAAGATAGATATAGATATATATGTATATGTATATATAAATATATATATACACACACACACATATATATATATGTCTGTGTGTGTGTTAGGAAATTTAGACTGTAAGCCCCAATGGGGCAGGGACTGGTGTGAATGAGTTCTCTGTACAGTGCTGCGGAATTAGTGGCGCTATATAAATAAATGGTGATGATGATGATGATGATGATCTATAATATAAATGTCTAGTGGCGTGTGTTAGTCTGTCTGTCTGTGTGTGTAAAAAATAAAACCAAGCTGCAGCGCCACCTGCTGGGCAGAGTTATACACTGACCTACTAAATTCTTAGTGTGTGTGTAAAAAAAATTTCAGAAAGGGCTGAAATTTGGTATACTAAGATGTTTTGAATTTGTTAATTTAATTTGTTAACTGTTAAAAGTGTTTATAAAGATTTTAAAAAAGAATATATATATTTCTTGAAGGAGAAGTGACAGTTGGGAGTGGTTGGTGGTTGCCGGGGGTGACAGTGGGGAGTGGTTGGTGGTTGAGGCCTGGGCTATGGCCCAAATGCATGACAGGAACCTTTTTAACACCTTAAGTAGCTTGATTTGACTAGAATGCATGAGTATCATGTACGGGTTAACTTGTGTATATATATATATATATATATATATATATATATATATATATATATACACACACATATACATATATGGTATCCACCCTTTTGTTGGTGAAATCAGGTAAAGTTGCTGCTAACAATATGTATGGATTACAGTAGTAATGTCTGTGATGAGGCTGGGTACAGTACATTGGTGGATGGAATAAGTAATTATTATAAATGTAACTGTGTGCCTTGAAAATTTACTCCATGTGGTGAACACTTGAGACACATAGAAACTGCATGCTCATGGTAGAAAATAATACTCCCCCCCTCACATAACTGAGAGTGAGCCTCTAACTAGCCCCTGAAACAGAGCCAATCAGTGAGGAGGTGTGATGTGCTTACAAGAGAGGAGCCGTTTAGAACCATGGACAGCCATAAAAGGAAGCAGCAGCAGCTGTTGCCAGAGTTTAGTGAGTGATGAGGGAGGATAGAGCAGTGATGGGAAGAGAATAAAGTAGACAGAGTAATGAAAAGTCAGCAGAGAAATGAATAAGATGAAGATAAGATATTCAGAGACCTAAGAGGGGAAAGTCTATGGATTTGTAGGTAGTAGAAATGAGCAGAGAAATAGAGAGACACTCAAGAATAAAATGCAGATACAGATTAATAAAGATATGTATATTAGCACTAAGATTAGAATAAAGAAAGCAGCAGTTTAAGAAGTGTAGGATTAGCACATGTACGTCTAAGGTGCTGAAAATTAAAATACCTTGCAACCTCCAGCAGTGAGAAAACAGAAAATGACATCAAAGCCTACCAAAAGTCAGGGCTTCAGAGCCAAAATCATAGGAAGAGGAGTCAGAGTGAAGAGTAGCAGAGGAAGGAGGAGTTGTCCATAATCTGGTCTGTGGTCATATCCAGAGAAGCCATCTGCAACCAGAAACAAGTGCCTGAAAGTCTACTGAGCATGCAAGAGAAAGAGAGACACATCAATATAACTTGCTGTTTATTTAGAAGTCCTGAAGCATGCTGGAGAAGCAGAGAGGCTGCATTTTTCTTGGTAACTGAAGCTGCTTGGAAAGGCAAAATGAACAGAATGTGTGAGTACTGCGAATGTGAGAGTCTTACCCCTAGTTAGCATTGAAGAGAGACTTTACCACCCTTGGGGGCAGTGGGAGATGAGAAGGGCATCTCAAACTGCAGACAGTCACCAGTTTCATAGAGCAAGCTGCCATACCAACAGATAGCTTCTACACTAACAGATATTACAACACTAGTGAAGAAAGCTGTCAGTCTGATAGACAAGGCTGCAACAGTATTGTAACTAATTGTAATACAATAAAATGGAAGTGCCAATTGTTATTCTGTTGTGACATTGCTATCGTATTGTATTAAACAACTTGCACTCTAATCCAAGTGATTGTTTTTCTACAATTAACCCACAATACCTCTCAATAGCCTTACCTCTAATTGTTGTACAACCACTACCCGCTAGTCTCAAGATGTCAGGCTATAGGTGATAGTGTCTTTATCCTAATAAACATGCTACTGGCTTATTCCCTTTACCTGTGATTGTGTGTATTTGCAAGTTGTTTTTAGAGATCCAGGTAATGGTTTCCCAAGTAAACCTCTGGCTGACCCACATCCTAAAGAGTGAAACTGACTTGGGTGGAGGCACTGTGTGAAGAAGTAAACCCAGAAAATGTGGGACAATTCTAACTGTGAGATTTAACATCCCGATTCCCTTCGCATTCAAGGTTATACCTGGAGGTGCCGGGGCTACAAACACCAGGGGGAATAAGATAAGGTAAAGCGAGGTAAAAGATAAGAGAAACAGATTTAGGAATTCAGATTTTAATAAAAGAAAAGTAAGCTAAGGGGAACTTATAGAAAAAGTATCTCAGAAAGCGAGTATAATAGAGATAGGTAAATTAAGTAAGACTAAAATAGATAGAACTAGTCAGATAGAAAACTAGAATAATTATAGTGATAGAAGTCAGAGTAGGCAGCAGTGACCGCAGTGAACTGAGTCGCAAAAAGGACTATGACTACCGATGGGCCAATGTCAACACCTACACTCTACAAAGGCAAGCATGCTTAACCCTAGAGCAAGATGGTATTGCTTCAACTTACACACTGCGGGCCTAATTCAGAGCTTGACTGAAAACAGAAGTCACTTACTCTGTGGAGAAAAAAAAAAAGAACATGGAAAACTAGCATATGTCCACCCATATACAGAGCCATATGCATCTCAAGATGAATCGTACTTGCACCTGTCCTTCATGTGCATGTTTCTGCATGAGCCTCTACAGATGGAGGAAGGCGTAACTGCCATAAACACACATTGGAGCATATGCGTGCATCCACGTTTTGGGAATGAGCAGAGCGATTACACGCAAGATATATGTACTTACCACTATGAATCAGCCTCTACATCCACAACATATTTCATAAACTAGTAAAACATCAGTCCTTGCCAGGTGAGTCACTTTTAAGGAGTACTCATGACTAATAAATAGAAACAGACACTGAATACATATTTGCATCCTGGGATTGAAACTTAATGGGCCTGAGTCATTAAGAAAAGTAAGGCAAAAAAAAGGAGTAAATGTTCTCCGGGACAAACCATATTACAATGCAAGGGCTGCAAATTCGTTTTTTTATTTTGCTTGTAAGTTATATACTGGCTGTTTTTTTCATCTAGCACACATATACTTTATAGCTTTAGTTTTACACTGAAATTTAAAATTGATCTAGGACATGCCCTATCCCAACTATAAATCTGTCCCCACATTTTAAATTTACCTCCCCCTCCAATGCAACATGGTTTTGCCCAAGTGCAAAGTTACACTTTTTTTATCCTTTGCTCTCCTTAAAGACTCAGGCCCAATAATTCACTAAACTGCAAAACATATCAATGAAAATATACTATTTTATTATTCTAAAACAAAAAAAAAACACTGGCAGCATTAAATAGTTACACTTAAATTACTAGTCATTCACTATATCACACAAAAGTTAAAACGCAGAAACCAGCATATGCCTAAAAAATTAATATGATTTATTTTAACAACTACTGAATACTAAAATGTTATCTGTATAAAAATAATTTTCTTCAGTTTTCAGAAAAGCAGAACGTTATTACAAGGAGCTATTCAGATCAAATCCAACAAAAGCACAAACCCAGGTTATTGCACACAAATCAGAGGTCTTGTGATCTAGGAACACTTTGTTCCACAGATAACTATTGTCTGTAATGAGCACAGAATATCCCAATATCCTTATACAAAAGTAGTAAATGTTAGTATACGAAACTTTTGATCAAATCCTCTGGTGTTATAGCTCAATATACAAGTAGCATGAAACACTCGTATAATAATCTTACTCTGTTAGTCTATACTAAGGGTGTGCACCGGCCACTTTTAGTGTTTTGGGTTTTGGGTTTTGGGTTCTGATTAGCTTGAGGTTTTGGGTTCTGATTTGTTTTGCCAAAACATCAGACGAAAGGTTTTGGTTCTGATTTATTTTTAAAAAAGCATAAAAAGTGCTAAAAACCAGTTTTGTGGTTTTTTTTCACTCCTACGCTATTATTAACCTCAATAACATTCAATAACAATCATTTCCACTAATTTCCAGTCTATTCTGAACACCTCACAATATTGTTTTTAGGCCAAAAGGTTGCACCGAGGTAGCTTGAGCACATAATGCCAAAAAAAGAGGTACAAGATGGAATTGTTCTGGGCCCTCCCTCCCACCCCTCGCGAGATTCGACGCGAGACTTGGACGACAGAGCCTCGTTTTCAATTTTTTGCCCGCCGGAAATATCCGAACAGTGCTCGGATCCCGTTCGGATCCGCACTGTTCGGGTGGGCTCGGATTAGCGGAATCCGAGCCCGCTCATCTCTAGTCTATACAGTCCATAGATCCGTATTTACATATCTTTAGTCCAGACTTCTAGATAGCCTAGAAGACAGTCCTTATTTGGCTGCAAGCAGGTAGATAAAACCCTTGCCAAAACAGGATCATTGAAGTTAAAACTTTGATGCGTTTCTCCGCTAATTGCAAACCGTTTCATCAGAAGGTAAATGGTTCCAAGACCTACAGTGAACAGGATCCAGATTTACAATTATAATCACCTGTTTGTGTGAGTTTACATGGTTGGATTTTCTTAATTGCATTCCGGTCTAGGATACATAGTAATAGGATACATAGTAACAGCAATACACACACATTGAAAGTGTAACAAACTAAAGGTTTCTGCAATCCTTTTATACAAAGAGAATATCTGGTAATGTGACATGTTTCTAATGATGATCACTTAGAAAGAGTTTTTGTTATAAATAATAAAAACATTACTTATAAAAATAAATCGTTCAGACATATTTTCTGCAAGTTTATAAATCACATATACAATTTCAGATAAAAAATTAAACTTTATGCTATCAACAATTATAGTTTATGTTCTGGGAAAAAGCCCATACGATTTATTAAGGTTATATTATGCTTACTTGCCATCCTCAGGTTCAATTATATAGTGTTGCACATGTCTGTGCCCCTATTCGTCCACGTCATTTATGATCGGCAGCTACCAGCACTGCCTACTTAATCCAGAAAAGTGTTGTGGGGAAAGATGGAAAAAATGGGGGAACAGATGGGATGTGAGAGGGGCAAAGGGAGATATGCATACAAAGAGGGAGAGAGAAATTGACAGGCACCCATAAAGTATAGACAGATACACACAAACAATTTGGGGAAGCGGGGGGGGGGGGGGGGAAATACACATAGGAAGATAGAGAGACAAACACACAAAAAGGAGACAGTGTTGGACACACAAATGAGTTGGGGGCAGAGGCACACATGTGCAGGCTGGACGAGGCTCACATGGGCAGGTTGGCTGAGGCACACGTGGGCAGGTTGGCTGAGGCACACGTGGGCAGGTTGGCTGAGGCACACGTGGGCAGGTTGGCTGAGGCACACGTGGGCAGGTTGGCTGAGGCACACGTGGGCAGGTTGGCAGAGGCACACATGTGAAGGAAAAAATGGAGACAGGAAAAGGCAGGGAATGAATGCAGGTGGGTGAGGTAGTTTGAAGCAGGAGCCTATTTTACTGTACATCACTAGAAAGGTACTCCTATTTCCTTCTGTCAAGTTGGCCAATACAGGAAGCTGAAGGGAGAAGAAGAGGGGAAGTAGAGGTGGGGACGGGGCACACATTCTGAAGCTTGAGGATGCACTGCAAGCTCCAGTATACTGAAATGCCAGCCCAAACATGATGTACCTGATTAGGGGAGCCCCCAGAGATAGGACACTAATATGATTCCAATATCTAATAGTAGATTAATTCATCTATACTCTAGATTGTCCTTCATTTCTATTATTACTGTTTCCATTTTCTTTTATTCTTTTAGAGATAATTACAATCATTCTGAATCTTATTCATAAAAAGAAAGATGAATAGCAACCCATACATAAAATATAATTGTCCACACATGGAATGGAAGGAAATGAGTATTGGCTCAACTGATCAACTTCACATATCTTTATTTGGTATCTATATATTGGCAATGGATTGATTTATGATAAAAGTGGGTTTGTTGTATAACATTCACCAGAAAATATCTGCTACTTATAAGCAGGGCTGCCATCAGAAATTGTTGGGCCCAGTACAAATATAACAGGCAAGGACCCCCTTCTTCCTTCTCTCACTCCACCCCCATTTTTAAATTATTCTCTTATCAACATCCCTCCCTCACCGCATTCTCTCCAATTACCCTCCATCCCCAGTTGTATCTAACCTCAAAAGTAGTTTCTTTACCTCTCTGCATATCTGCTTCTTATTGTTGACTCCTTTTGGCTCCTCTCCATTTTCAACATTACTTACATGACGTCAGCGACACTGTAGGGAGCCTCTCTGCTTTGTCTCTGTCTGATGCTCACCTGGGGGACTGGGACTGGAGCAAATGGCGGCAGCCATGGGGCCCCCACATCTTGGGAGTGGAGGCGGACATACTGTCTACAAGGGGGTCCTATGCTGCATCCCATAATTCAGTGCACAGGCCTCCCTCCTGTCATGAATCGGGGTCATAGCCCTGTTTTCACCACTCGGCTGTATCATATCACCGTGCATCTCCCTCTTGTCAGAATGCAGCCTTCTAAATCTAGGGACCCAAGCGTGATTTCTGTCTGCTGTACTGGAGGCTGTCATTTTGGGTGAGACATTTTGCTACGTCCTCTTTATTTTGAGCATGTGACTTCATCTACCAATTAGCTCCCTCTGCAGACTATAAAAGTCACCTCCTACACTCACCACTGGAGGTACTAAGTCTCTGCCCGTGGGTTCAGTGCCTCTGTTCCTGCATTCAGTTTCCAGTCCACCAGGTCCATATTCCAGTTGTTTATTTCAGTGTGGAGTCCAGTCCAGCATTCCTTCTCCTAAGATCCAGTGTACAGGAGTACAGCATATCCTCCATGAGCAAGACCTTCATCCGGCCTCCTAGTTTCCACTTCATCCTTGCCCCAGCTAGTCCCAAGGGTCCTGGGATGGATTCTAGAAACCCTATTGCTGTGACACCTCTTACCTCACCCCTCATATCTCAGGAGCATGCTATGTCTCTGCGAGCCCCCACTCCCCTAATAAATCTGTTTGGGCACAGGGCTGCTGGGGTCTCATATTGCTGTACATAGCAGGTGCTTGAAAGGGTGAGGTTATCCTAAGAGGAACAAACACACAGAAAATTCCATCAGCACACTGCTATAGCCAGCAAAATACCTGCCGTTTCTACTGTAGATAAAAATGCAAAAGTGTTAGTTGCACACATTTGCAAATGTATGTTAAAGCCACCCACCTCTCCACGGCGCTTTTGCTAATAGAGTGGTCCTAACTCTAAACAGTAAGAGTCCTATATATTTGGGCCATACATATGTTTTTTTTTTAAATTGAGAGCTAACTTACCAAAGAGGTACCCCAGAAGCCTCAAAACAGCAATTCAGTGCTAGTACTCCCCCTCAGCTACTGACACCAACATGCCTCACAGACAAATACAGAAGTGGAAGTTGCTCAATCAATTTATAGGCTCATAGCAGGTGCTTGAAAGGGTAGGGTTATCCTAAAAGGAACACAATCCCCAAGCACACTGTTATAGGCAGCAAAGGAGCTGCCATTTCTACTGTAGATAAAAATGCAAAAGTCTTAGTTGCACACATTGTGTAAAACTGTCTTGTATATGTAACTGACTGATGTGTATAACTGACTAATGTGTGTAAGTGACTGATGTATGTAACTGCCTGACGTGGGTAACTGCCTGTATACACAAGACAGAAGTGCAGTTCCTAGTCACCAATCCACTAACACACTCAGTAAAGTCAAAACACAGGCTATATCCCCTTCAATATTCCCACAGCGGTGGAGCTAATGGTGTGCAAACTATGGGTGGTAGCCAAGTTATGATAGGTGAGCCAGTGATAAGACATAACCCTGAGGGTCCTCCTCTATGGGGATTGGGGACTGTTGGGTCCCTGTGGAGGAGGTGCCTAGGAGTCTAATCTAGGGATACTAGTATAACAATGACCTAGTTGACTAAACCCAAGAGATTTGATAGCATTACACATGTGGACAATTGTTTAATTCAGACATCTTGTCCTCACTTATCCCTGATTTACATTTCACCTGGTGTCACTTAAAAATAACCTGTCTGACTTATGTAACCATGTTCCTATTAACACAAATACGTATGGCATATAATAACATATGCTAAATAAATGCACAAGAGCAATAAATGCAAATAAACCATAAGGCAGTGAGACTGTAAAAGTTCATAGTATGCAGATAGAGTGATGGATTGCTAGTGTCCCTCTGCTTTATTCGCACTGCGCGATTTCGCACTCACCTTAACCTACAAAACATTAACAGCGCAACCCCTTCATTCATCTCAAATCTCATATCAAAATACTCTGCCTCTCACTCTCTTAGATCTACCTCTGACCTGCGTCTCACCTTATCTCTGGTATATCTGGTATATATATCTTATCAAGTCCTGCAGCAAAGTTGCAGCTTCAAATAGACTCTCATAATACAGTCATATTTTCCCAAGGAGATTGCTTGGATGCTAGGATGCTGTTGCTAAACTGAACCTCTTTTGCAAAGGGGGACATCTCAGATGAATAAGCATGTTACCAATTATAAACAACATTTGGCTGTGAAACAATCCTTTGCAAGAGGAACTATTGCACAGAAGATCACTAGAGCCATGGCTGTTAAATTAGAATTATGTCTGCACCCGATGTGTTCCATTAATTCATCAGGTTTTCACAGGTTAGCTGAGATAATGTGTTAATGCTACCAAATTCCATCTCAACTCTTTTTCTCTCAGACAGCAATTCCACATTTGTACAGGGCGGTTAAAGACAAAGGGCCACCTTGATACTACCAACTTGTTTGATGAATAACACTGCTAACAATTTGAATGACAGTCAATTCCAGTGAAGATGAGCTTACAATGGTTAATGCTCTTGACACCAGAGCTGACACTTAAGAGGATGAGAGTTATGAGTAAATTGAAGGGGGCTGCTTACTCTGAACCTGACCCCTAATCTACAATACAAAATCTTTTATTTAGTGGGTAGCCCAAACAAACCAAGCACTTCAACCACAAAAGTGACATCCCCTGTCACTGATGTACCTGGTTTGTAAAACTATGTCCTGTTTAATCTAATCATAAGGATGTAGGGGCCCAAGGACAATGCCATCTACTTGTACTAATAAGAAATGCTGAGCTTTGACCTCCTCTATCTTTCAGTAAACTACCATCTTATCTGCTGTTGGTCTGCCACTGTTTCAGTGAAGTCCAATATCATTCCTTAGTACAAGTAAGAAATGCTGGACTTTGTAACAGCTGATTGCAGTATGGAAAAGCTTATATTAGGATATAATTTTGACATCAGTCCCGGCAAGTATGAGGATGATGATGAGCAAATTACGGAAAATGCTTACTCTGAGCCTGAAGCCTACCCATAGTCCAACATCCATAATTGCCCTTGCTAAATGAGGGCCACACACACACACACACACACACACACACACACACACACACACACACACACACACACACCATGCCTTATGGAGTTGCTGCTGATGTTGTGATGGAAACTTTTTTAAGTTTGTGGAGGCTCAAACAAATCCAGGAGTTTAGTCACAAAAGTTGGCTGTGGCTGAAGTGCCTGGTTTGTTATACTAAGCATGTCCTGTTTAATCTATACAGCATAAGGGGTGTAGAGAGGGCAACTCAAGTACAATTGCTTATTAGGTGCAGCCAACCAGCTCACTGCAGCCTTAGGTCAATGTTGCTCAAAGTCACAATATTGATAATTGGGGGGTGGTCATTATAATATAGACTGTGTTGAGTGTAAATAAATGTACATTACATAAAAACTAATGCAGGAACAATAACAAACATCATCATCATCTATTTATTTATTTAGCACCACTAATTCTGCAGGGCTTTACAGAGAACATTCACATCAGTCCCTGCCCCATTAGAGCTTACAATCTAAATTCCCTAACATACACACAGACCGAGAGGGACTAAGGGCAGGTTAATAGCAGCCAATTAACCTACCAGTATGTTTTTAGAAACCGGATCACCTGGAAGTAACCCACGCAAACACTGGGAGAACTTACAAACTCCACATAGATAAGGCCATGGTCGGGAATCAAATTCGTGACCCCAGTTTTGTGAGGCAGAAGTGCTAACCACTGAGCCATTATGCTGCCCACATATGTGTATAACTGACTGATGTGTGTAAGTGACTGATGTATGTAACTGCCTGATACACACACGACGGAAGCGCAGTTCCTAATCACCAATCCACGAACACACTCAGTAAAGTCAAAACACAGGTTATATCCACACAGTGGTGGAGCTAAAGATGGGCAAACTAGGGGTGGTAGCAAAGTTATGATAGGTGAGCCAGTGATAAGACATAACCCTGAGAGTCCTCCCCTATGGGGATTAGGGACTGTTGGGTCCCTGTGGAGGAGTGAAGGAGTCTAATCTAGGGATACTAGTATAACAATGACCTACAAACTCCAGACAGATAAGGCCATGGTTAGGAATCAAACTCATGACCCCAGTGCTGTGAGGCAGAAGTGCTAACCATTAAGCCACTGTGCTGCCCACAAGGTTTTGTTTTTTGTAAACCATGTTTGCATCATTTGTTTGGTGAAATACAAAATCAAAACAGACTGGTGTTGCCAAAACCAAACCTAACCTGACACCAAAATACAATGGTGGTTTTAAAAACAAAACCAAAACAGTTCATTTATGGTCCAAATGTGTTAGTAGGGGGTACTATGAAGTGTTCTCTTTACTTTTGCCAACATGCAAATTTCTGTCACAAGCCAAATATATGTAAATGTTGTCCGAAGCTTTTGTTTTAACAAACATCAAATATGAGATAGGATGTCAACTTCTGTGCATAGTAGAAAAATATTCAGATTTGTGTCAAAAAAGTGCACAGCAATGATTTTTTCACAAAGGACCACCACTGTTTGTCTAGCTTAAAGTTAATATATTGGCCCTGTGTAATTTCTACTTGTTGCCGAGTTCTGCTTGCTGGATGCAGGCGATTTAAAATGAGCATTTATACTACAATACCATTGTATGTCCAGTATTCTTATTTGCCTAGTACCAAAGTATCCCTGGGAATGGTATTCAAATTTGGCAGCCATGCCTTTGTCTCTGTCTTGTGAGTCGTAGAATAAAGGTCATGCAGGGGTAATGTGCTGTTGTGAAAGATTCCTAACACTTTGTAGAGAATCTTATGTAATACAAAGAGTATAGCTTGTGCACTTTAAACTCCACATAAATAATAGGTTTAATAAGGAAATTAATCTACAAACCGTACATACGCAAGAAATAACAATACCAGATTCTATTCAGTGGTTTTTGGCAATTACAAAAAGTGTTTTAAAGATTTTCCAAATAAACTACAGATGACGCCTGCTTATAGTTGGTTATCTTCTTGATAGGTGTATATATATTAATGACTTTTAATTAGAGTAAACATCACAAAAGCATTCTCACTGTGCTCCTACAAAATGTTCTATTATATTTTCTAACTAGAGGAAGTTTCCAGCTGTCAATGTAGGCTCCTGATTGGCTCTGAAAGCTCATGTGAGATTAACATCACCGTGCTTTGGAGTCCATCCAGCCAGTCAAATATTTTAAATAATGCCAAAGACCTTATTGCTGTAAGTATCAGACAATAAGGGTTTGACACAGTTTTGTTACTTTTTTTTTTAATTAATAGTGGCACGTGTGATAATAATAACTACACTTTGTAATCAGGCTTTTATCCAATTCGAACTCCTGATTTTAGATTTTTTTACCAAAACTGCTGTAAGCGCAAGAGTAGAGAAGCCCAAGACTATTTAGCCAATTACATGTTATACTTAAAACTTCCACTGAGTGTCACCACACTCTAGATAAATGAGCTGTAAATGTCACCTGAAGAATGACTGAGTGAGGTTAGTTCTTTACGATCTTATGCATTTTTAAGTGCTCCCAAACAAGTCTGCGATGGCGCCAGTGGATGGTAACTTATTCTCAGCTTTAATATATAAAGAGATATATTATCAAGGACAACACCATTGTATTTAACATGCTTGTGATAGATATAATACAGCACTAAACAAAAAAAAAATCTGTAAATAGTGCAGCATTATGGAGAACTTGTTTTGTGCCTCTTTGGCCTGAGTCATGAAGGAGAGGAAAGTCACACATGCATGATTTTCCGGAATTTCAGGCCTGAAGTTTATACTGGGTGAACATCATAGGCATGCAGGCACCAGAGTCCATTATATAGATGCCTGCACGATTTTCAGAGTGCTCTGGTCACATAATGGGGTCTATTTATCATTGATGGCAAGTGGGCTCCAGTAACTGTCATTCTGTATCTCTGCAGAGAGGTGTAGCGTGGAGCCACGGCATCGGGAGCATGAGCATGTAGAGGGAGCAGTGGAGGGGAGCAGAGTCTAGCCACATGGGAAGCTTTTAATGATACACAAAGTAAAAATATTATGTAATCACAACTCTGATATTTTAAGGTCTCTTACTATACTGAAAAAAAAGGCACAACACAATTACTATATCATACTTGCCAACTCTCCCTGAATGTCAGGGAGACTCCCTGAAATAGGGGTGATCTCCCTGACTCCCTGAAGAGTCTGGCATTCTCCCTGATGCTGAGCCAGTACAAGACATGGTTGGCTTTGCCACCTGTGGCATGATGACACAGTTCAGAAATTGTGTCCTATGTCCATGTATTGATGCCTATGGAGGTGGCAATTTTCATGGAGACCAAGATTTAATCAAAGACTGACAGGTAAGACAACATGACTTCAGTAATGGAGACAGAAATGTAAAAGATACTTCAGTACCTAGAGATTCATTAGCTGCTTTTCTTTAACACATGGTTGCCTACTCTCCCGGAATGTCCAGGAGACTCCCGCATTTCTGGGAGACCTCCTGGGCTCCCGGGAGAGCAGGACAACCTCCTGGTTCTCGCCCTCGCAATAGATAAGTGGCGGGGCGGGGCATAATGCAGAAAATATTGCGTCTTAGCACAGCCTCCTGCTGTAATTGGGCAAAATTGTGACCATCGTTTAGGGGGCGGAGCTAAAATCATGTGATTCGTCCAGCCCCGTCCCCGCACCCCACCCCCCCGGGATCTCTCTGAAGTCAACAAGGAAAAGTATGAACTTCATGTAAAAATAGGATTTTTTTGATTATTTCTGTTTTTATAGCAAAATAATTTTCATACTGCTTATCTACACTAGCTTTACTAAGATAGCCATGGAGCTTGATTCATTTTATTTCTGCTAATAGCCAGTTCAAAGATGTAAGGACCATTGTTTATCATGAACAAACAAATTTAAAATAAAATAAAAAGTTGATAAAATGTATTTAAAAAAAATGCAAATATTAAAAAACCCTTATACAAAGCATTTTCTTAAATAATAATTATTTTTTAATAATTATTTTAATTCATCATCTATTAACAGAATAGGTAGACCGGTGGTATATGTGCTGCCATCCTTCTAGTGCAGGACAAGTTGGTTGCGAGAGGGATACAGGGAAAGTGGGTGGTGGGTGACATGGTATTATTATTATTATTATTATTAATTTTTATTTATAGGGCGCCACAAGGTGTCCGTGGCGCCGTACAGGGACAAAACGAATTACAATACAAGGTGAGACAGCACAGTACAGTAAACAGTAAGCACAGTAACTCAGTAAGCTCAATGCACAGCTAGAGAGGGTGGGGAAAGGGGGAGGGAGGATTGGCAAACAACGGAGCCCAAGAAGGAGGGGGCGGAAGACAGTGAGACCCCCAGAGGTGACGGGGGGAGGAGGGTCGTCGAGGAGGAGGGCAAAGTAGCTGGAGAGCAGAGTTAGAAGGGGTGGACAGACAAAGAGACGCAGGGGAGAGAGGGAGAATAGGGGGACAGGGGGTAGGGGAAGATGGGTGGAGATTGATACAGTAAGAGGGGTAAAGGGAGACACACAAAAGGGGGTAAATAAAAGCACAGACACCCACAATACAGAGACCTACAAACACAAAAGGGAGAACAGCAAACAGACAGGTGAGAGAATAGAGGTGCAGATAAAAAATTATAGACAGCAACACAAACAGGAGACACAGATGCACAAACACACAGGGGTACAGAGGCACACATAGGGGGAGATAGGTGCACAAACAGACAGGCAAACACGCAGGGGGAGATAGAAACAGAGGGGTAATGGAGATATACACAATGGGGAGGGAGGACTGACGATAGATGAACAGTGAGGGGCAGAGGTCCTCATGATGGTGTTGGCGGAGGAAAGGAGCAAAGTCAGGGGAGTTGAGCGTGTGCACAGTGCAGAGGAAGAGACTCCATGCGGCATATTCATTAAGCTGCGATGTTTGGATGCATTTTCTATGGTAATATGGTACCAGAAAATCACTGATTTCCCTTTGTAATGCGGAGTTCCTTCACACCCATTTCTGTAGCCCTCAGCACAAAATTGAAAACCAGTTGTTTACATCAATGGTGGAACCGCCCCCCTCATTACAGCACAAATGATGCACACTAGTCATTTCTGCTCCATTTATTAGCTTGCCCCTGCCAGCTCTCCCACTCCGCCACCAGGTACTCCAGGCGCTCTGCCCCTGGCGATACATACATTTGTACCTCAGCTATTTATCATTCCTCACAGTATAACCTTTGGATAGCCCCCTCTGCAATAAAGATGACAGACATAAGCTGAAGTAAAGGGCTGTAGCGATGGCAGAGTGTAGTGTAGAGTGCATGTATCAGCAAAAGTTAGTTCAGTCATAACTGTTTTAAAGTTATTGTGCAAGAACTTTTCCTCATATTGACAAATATTTTGTTTCACATCCAAAAATCGCATCATAATCTTCTGTAATTTTAATAAACAATCATCTGAAATAAATGAATTATTTCCCTGGAATGCCCCCACTGCTCACCTCTTCAGAAGCAATGTGCTGTGAATATGGCAGCTCTTTGAGTTAGGAGTAGAGGAGCTGCCGGGAGGGTTGCTTAACGGCTGGTGCTACCAAGCAGATCTAGTGCCTAACAAAATCCTGAGATGGCAATAGGTTTAAGGATTGGCGGAGAAAAGCAAAGCTTAGTCTTTCCTAAAATCACAATCTCCATAGAGGTTTATGGGGACGACGGTAGCCTGCAGTAATTGGATTAAGGCAGAAGAAATCAGAGATTTCTCAAGTGTTAACCCCTCAATAAATTAAGTTAGGTCCCACAATAGCTGTTTTCTGGAGAAAACAGCAGTATTCCACAGATTTTTTTGCTGTGGTGGTTTCATAAATAGACCCTTGCCTTGTGTGATCAATCTTGGATAAAAAACTTGTCTAAAAGAACTCTATGTTGCTTTAGTTCAGTGTAGCTTTATTCAGTATAGCTTCATGTAAATCCAATGCAAAATTCTTCAACGAGCAAATGAGGGATGTGTTTTACAATATATATTGTAAAACACTTGTTTTAGATTTTCAGACCTATTTTAGACCAGCTATATTTCCATGTACAAATATTGCACAAAACTCAACCAAAGTCTGTAGCGTCACAAAGTGAATCAGCTTGTAGCACATAACAGTGTTATTTATGTGAGAGCAGCAGAAACGCTCTTTTATCATTATGGGCACCAGCCTTTGTGCTATCGCACAGGGTTTGGAGGCCTAGATAGCTGCTTTCGCTGAGGAGCACAGGATTGGTGCTACTGCTGATGATTGGATCAGATAATTTCTGCATGGCTGATGATCCAGTAGCAAAATTGTTATATCTCTGTGTGCTAATTATACAAATTATCCTCAATAGATGGAGAATGGACAAACTAGCAATGCTATGCACATTCAAGTGTAAATATTTGTGCTAGGCACTAGGTGCTTATTTTAAGAAGAACAAAAATTGTGTTATTGGCGTATGATATACTTTATTTCTTCTGGACACGCGCACAAAGCACGAGTTAGTGGTTTGTGCGCATGCTCAGATGTAAAAAAAAGCCTATTATATGCCGAGAATGCAATTTGCGTTCAACTTTACATAAGCCCCTAAATGGGAATCAAAACTTTGCTCTCTACCATTTTGCCATAAATTGCCCATTATCTTGTTACCAGCTCTGTTCATTCAAGTCTGATCGCAATGCTATCTTTTCAGAATGAAAGTATTTTTTAACAAACCATTGAGCTAAAGCACTGATCCAGCAATTTTTTACAATAACAGAAAATCTATTGTTATTTTACTAGACAAAGATCATCCCATTTTTATATGGTGTTTTTTTTATCAGTATATCCCATGTGAATTGCTCATTAATGAAGCTATTAGTTACTGTGTAATCATTCTTATGTGAGCTCAGGTGCAATGGTCCCTTGTGAATCGGCTGCCTGGATATACAAAGAACTGAATTTCTACCACCCCACCCCCAGAAAAGATGAGTACAAAGGTCTCTCGTTAGCAGGCAGGGGAGCACTGCTTCGTTAGCACTCCTCGTTTTCAGGTGTCACTCCTCATTTGGAAATAAGAATAAAAATAAGAATATCAGAAAGTGATTATCAAGCCCGGAGGGAGCTGTGAACAAGTGTGAGAGCCTGGAGAATCTCTCCTCCTTTGCTGTATAGGCAAATTAAAGCTGCTTAGTTAAGAAGAATTTTCAATATCCATCGTTCCCCAGGAGAGGAACCACCAGCATGGTCTTCGGCTGCCTTTCATATTCCGCAGCTGGTATTTTATCAGCTCACGCAGCTTTGGGAAATTGCTGCCAGTGTCCGCCAAATCTTTTCCTACCCCCTTCAAACCCACAAGAACACCTCAGCACGTGAAGTTCCTTATTTGGTTTGCTACGGCTACAGCCCAGCCCAAAGAACCAAAGCTTCTAGATTCCTTTTTGACTTGTCTCTTTTTTAGAGAAACGCACATGTTTAATATTAGTAAATTATACAGTAATCCATCAACTAACTTATCTTGACATCACGATCGAGGTTGTTTATTTAGATTTATTAAATTAACCACTGTCACTTAACAGACATATATTTATGCCACTTAACATTCCTAAAGCAAGTAATGTAGTGTAATTTCCCTTCACAATTCTCTTTCACTATTTCCTTAGAGCTTGTCATTGTTCTGTATAATCCCTATCCGTAGGTCATTTGATTTCTCATTAAATCTATACCCTATATTACTTGTTAAAATAAAAAAAACACTGTTCACACCAGGTAAAAGTGTAAAAAGAGCCTCAAGGAATCAATAGGCTAAGTTAAACCAGACCTGAAAAAAAATATATTTTGTAACGTATAGATGCTGGATGTGTCACTAAAAATTATACTACTCAGTGTACTTTACATTTATAGCAAACATATATATCCTATGTGAAACTCTGCCTGATATCCTGTGAATAAACACTCGAGAAATGTGTATATTTAAATTTGCAAACAAAATAAAAGGGCAAAGGAAGTTAAACAAAAGTAATCACAATGTTATCAAATAGAAATTCATCAACAAAAAAAGATAAGTTAACAGCAAACAGTACAGTACTTGTGGACACGTCATCCAATAGGGATGGTGTTAATCTATTGATGCTGAACCTGTCGACAGCCAGACTGTTGACACCAAAATGTCGACATTCAGATATATTGACAGGTTCAGTGTGTTTACGTGGTTAAAATGGCGAACACAATGTCAGTGGCAGCCACCGGCACAAAAGAGTTAATACATAACAAAAAAAACAGCGTGCTCCCCCCCCCAAAAAAACACATACTCCTAGTGCTGCCAGTCGGTGGACACATCGGCATATCATTTCAGTCACTGATGACCGCAGCACTGAGAACGTGGGAATGTACCAGATTGTAAAGAGACCTAACGTAGCTCTTCATGTTAAGAACTTGTTTGCCACGTGTTCTAAAGGGTTTTTTTTTATTTTGCCAAGCAAGGATCCTCTGGATTACTTGTTTTTTTCTAAGCTGCAGGAAGGAGGATGTGTTTTTTTTATTTTTAATTTTTATGGACATGGATATTTTTTTTAAGTATAAAGTTGCCAGATGCTAAGATATAATTTCATTTTCTGTACATGGATATTTTTTTTTAGGTATAAAGTTGCCAGATGCTAAGATATAATTTCATTTTCTGGACATGGATTTTTTTTCAGATGTCAAGCTGCCAGATCGTGGCTATAATTTTATTGACAAGCATGGATTATAGTTGAAGAACCTGGCTGTTGGTGAGTATTACATGGGTGGGTGTTTTTTTTATTTCAAATAAAATTATTTTTCAAACGAGGTATGTGGTTTATTTACATTTTGTCTTGGTGCACTATAGGGCATGCTGATACTTGTAGTTCCCCAAGTGCCAGCTTGGCCTGGCAGCCATGAGTATGCTGATGCTTGAAGTACTACAAGCACTAGCATGTCCAGAATGTTAATGGCAGCCTGGGCTTGCTGAAACCTGTAGTGCCAAAATTAAATTAAATATTTTTAATAACCCTACACCCACCGGCCAGAGGTGTGGGAAGAGCCCATATGCTTTCAGCACGCTTTTTTTTTGCAGACCCCATATCCCTAGTGAATCCAGCCCCGTGCTGACCAGCTTGGGGTTGGTTGTCATTATGGCAGGGGGACCCCACGCTGCAGGTTCCCTGCTATCGTGCCACCAAAAGCCTAGTGCTGCTTCTAGTAAAATCGGGGGGAGGGGACCCCATGCTTTTTGTCCCCCCAATTTTGCTAGTGCCAGCCTAGGCTGCCAGCACTAGGGTTAAGCTGTTTGGACAGGTGCACACTGTTTCATTTTTGTTTGTTTTTTTACTATATTATTTACAGTTTTGTGCCGGCGGATCTAGTGGCTGTATTGATGTGTCAGTGGGTCCGCTGGCTGGCCACACTAGGATTAACGTGATGGATAGGAGGGGGGGGGGGGGGGGGCACGCTGCTTTTTTTTGCTATTAACTGACATCGCTGACATTGTCGTTTGAAAGTCGACATTGTGACCGTCGACTTTGCTATCTGGTGTCAACAATCTGGCTGTCGACAGGTTGAGTATTGACCCAACCCATCCCAACCCATCCAATATAATCTATAAAGACAAAGTTTATCAGGTTATACTTTACTTTGCCCTGGAATTATTATTGTTTATTTATATAGCACCACCAAATTACAAAGCACTGTATAGAAAATATTAGTCATTCACATCAGTCATTCGAGCTTACAGTTTAAATTCCCCAACACACACATCCTTACATTTCAATCAGCAGTCAACTAACCTACAAGTATGTTTTTGGAGTGTGGCAGGAAACATTAGTACCCGGTGGGAACCGACCCAAACGCAGAGAGAACATACAAACTCCACACAGATAAGTCCTCTGGTGCTGTGGTTGCTGTGAAGCAACAATGCTAACCACTGTGCCACATTACTAAACAGTTAACTAAACAGTGAACAATGGATTTTAATGTCATGGTTCTGAAAAATTTTCAATTTCGGGGTTTAGTGATCGGCCCAGCTAACTGTGATAGGCAAATACGTGGGGATTTTAGAAGCAGGACATTTTAATGTTGGAGTTTATGGAAAGGCTGAACACATGTAGGTGTGTCCATCACAGATCTTGAAACAACGATGAAGTGGAAAAGGTGTGCACAACATGGCATAAACATCTACTCGAATTATACTAGGATACCAACAGAATGTGTGAGGCTTTTAATTTTATTTCATTTGAAATTCGTATGTATTTTAAAAAATAATGGATAGAGATATTTGTCCCTGTCAGCAGCGCTTACCCTGCTGCAGTATCCAGTGGATGAGGGGTCACGGTGCTGCTCTGGACTACACAGCTCATGCTGCTGTTCCATGATGTGGGCAGTTGTACAGAGCACCTGTGACTTCCTCATTGGCAGTCACTGGCACCCTGGACAGAGTTCCATCTCACATGAAGCAGCAAAGGTTGGAGCTGGTGTGAAGTGCACAGCCTTCCTCCACCTGACACCGGTAGGAAACTATGGGGGAAAGCTTGGAGGTCATGTGACAAGGGTAGAATGTTGTGGAGCATATGTTACATATCCTCTCCCCACTCTTCCCTTGTCTTATATGTTCTCTCGCCATTCTCCCCTTGTCACATATGATGGAGGGGCCCATTTAATTTATGAAATGCCCTATTCTATACATATATGATATTTATTTGATGTTTAGAAATCATATTTATTAGTTTACATTTTAACATTTTAAGTATGAGCGTTTTTTTTCAGTTAGATGCTATATAATGTCTACAATATTTGCCAAATGTAGCAAGTTGAAATATGCACATACCTTGCTGAACCCTAGCCATGGATTTTATAGCCAAATATAAGATAAGATCATCTAGAGAATGAAACATTGTGTAACATGCATCACCAGATGTGCTTAGTAGTCTATTGAAATCAGACAGCTACTGAATTTCAAGAGTAACATCTAATTTAGAAGGTATCTTCTCTGTCACACAATGCATCAACACACATATGCTGCATTACCACACTGCACTAATTCGAAAATCGCACGCATATTCTATATTCAAACACATACAAACACACACAAGAGGACATCTTTCTAGATTTTTCTAGATTTTCTTTTGTGCTGTGGCAAGTCCTGTTCCAGAAAGTCACCATAGACTTGTAGTTTCAGTTTGGTGTGTGGTTTCATGCTACATAGCATGGTCATGCCACAAAATGCTAGGCCTTCTGTTTTAGGTTTCCACACCAACTGGGGAGTCTACCATCCCATCAATTGACAAAAGGTACTTTTAGGGTACTCCAGTACCTGTCTTACCCTAGTGGAAACTCTGTTAATAATGTAATAGAAAAACATTGATACAGAGTACAGAATATTATTTGTTTCAATAAACTTTTTAGTAGTAAAAGGCCTGGATAGAAATGCTCTTAGGCAAAGATTGGCATAGAGTTGGCTGTTACTCCATTACCTCAATTTTCACAGGCTATAAGTTTGAGGGAAAGTGCTAGCTGGATAAATGTCTACCTAAAGGGTGAGCAATTTCAGCCACACCCTTTGCTAACAGATGTATACAAGCCATGCAATATTCTAAGTCAAACATTAGCAGTAGAATGTGTCTAAAGAGCTCAATGACTTTCACTGGCACTGTCGTAGGATTTCATCTTTTCAAAAAGTCAGTTTGTAAAATTTTTGCTCTGCTAGAGCTGCCCCGGTCACCAGCTGTTATTGTGGAATGGAAGTATCTAGAAGCAACAGCAGCTTTGCCATAAAGTAGTAGGCCATACAAGCTCACAGAATGCGTCTGCAGATTGCTGAAGTCTGTAGCACGTAAAAATGAACTGCTTTTGGCTGCAACAGTCACTACCAAGTTCCAAACTGTTTCTGGAAGCAATATCAGCATGAGAACTGTTCATGGTGAGTTTCATGGATTGGGTTTCCATGGCTGAGCAGCAGCACACAAGCCTCAGATCACTATGTGCAATGCCAAACGTTGACTGGAGTGGTGTCAGGCAGACCACCTCTGGAGCAGTGCAAAAACGTTCTCTGGAGTGACAAATTATTCTTCATCATCTGGCATTCTGACAGATAACTTTGGGTTTTGGCGGATTCCAGGTGAGTACTTCCCAAATGTGTTCTGCCATCTGTTTAATTTGGTGGAGGAAGAATAATAGTCTGGAGTTGTTTTTTTATGGTTTGGCCTGGGCACCTTAGTTCCAGTGAAAGGAACTCTTAATGCTACTTCATGCAATGACATTCTAAGGAATTGTGTGCTTCCAACTTTGTGGCAAGAACTTGGGGAAGACCCTTTCCTGTTTCAGCATGACAATGGCCCTGTGCACAAAGTGAGGTCATAATAAAATGCTACCCATAGTTTGGTGAGGAAGAAATTGACTGGTCTGCACAGAGTCCTCAAACCTATTGAACACCTTTGAGATGAATTAAACTGTTGACTGCGAGGTAGACCTTATTACCCAACTACAGTGCTTGACTTCACTAATGCACATGTGGCTGAATGGATGCAAGTCCTTGCAGTGTCGGACTGGGGCATGAATGGCCCACCGGGGGACTGCAATGCAAGGGGCCCACCAGAGGGGGTGTGGCCAGCTATCAAAGAGGCAAGACTAGACACTAGAAGGGGAGCTAGCACCATAATGTAATATATAAAGAATGTACAGTCTTGACCTGCCCCTTAGATTGGACAGAACAGTCACCAACAATAGGTATTGTCCCACTAGACTCAGAACATTTGACAGACTGTCCTACCTGCTCTTGTCACTTTCACCACCTGAAAGGGGCCTTCTTTAGGGCTACACTATCAGATAGGTCAGGATTAAACATAGCACTCGTGGATAGACTCTCCTCAGGGATTTGTGTAATTTCTGAATCAGAACATACATTTTCCTCTAATGCCTTACTGTTTGCTTCTAGCTCTGCTTTTAAACGTAAAAGTATTTGAATACCACTTTTGGAGTCCGAATGACAAGGCCTTGCTTGGTCATGACTGACCGTACAACAAGATGCCTCAGTGACAGTTGCAGAACTAGCACTCATAGAGAAAGGCGAAGGCCTCTTTTTTCTTGTCACTGCGTGTGTAGAATGACATGCTGGCAATTTTATTTTTCTCTGCAGATAACTTTGCCTGGATTACAGGTCTTTTTTTCTTGACCAAGGAAAAAGGTGTTTTTTTACATTTTTGTTTCTGTGACTTAAAAACACTATGCACTAACTCGTAATGAACTAAACAACATTGTAGCCTCTGGCTCTCTCTGATCATACCTCCCCAGGGGCATACGGAATAAAATAGAAAGGATGCCAATTGACCATGTGGGCGTCACGGTGGTGGCCCAAACGGCAAGTATAACAGGGAGGCGAAAAGAGAGGACACCGCCAGAGGCACAGGAGTAAATAGGGACTGTTGACCACTGAGTGTCTGGGAGACCAACCCTTAATAGAAGGGGCAGCCTCAAACAGAATCTAAGGCCCGACAGGTAATAATACACAATCAAAACATTGTAATATAGTGCGAGCATGTAAATCAGGCCTGTCGACAGTGTATTAAACCAATCAGGTAGGTGGAGGGCTTTCGGAGTCAAAACTGGCAGGGAAGAGCTCTAGGCCTAAAGAGCGGGTGGGGTCCCGTGAAAGGCGGGAACCCTTAGGTGATATGTAGTATGGGATACGAGCCTTCAGTATGGGGGGACAGATAAGCTATAATGGACCCCAACGGATAGAATCTTACAAAAGCTACATAGTAGCATAATAGAAACATCAAAAAGCACGGGTGAGGTCGCGCAAAAGGTGGGAGCCCTTAAACAGTATGTAGACTTCCTTGGGAAGGGGGGGGGGGGGCAGCTAACAGATGTTGAGGCCCAACATATAGAAACATATAACATATATATATATATATAATATTGACAGAATAGCCTGGAAACTAGCCCCTCAACGCTCCGCGTCCTCCGACCTGACCCATGTGCGATGACCCTAACTCTTCCCGACACATATCTCCCCCTCTGCTATAGGCTCAACACACCCTAGTTATCCTCTAAATACTTACAGTGCTTATCTTTGTGGTCCTACCCCCCTCACCCCTCCCCCACAATCCCTTTTGTTCCTACACCCATTTTATATTACTCTTTAAAAATGTAAAAACCGGTCCTTTTTGTCTAAAGGTTTCCTAATATGCGATACACCACAATAACTGTTGTGATTTTACTGTGTATGCTACACAGTGTTATCGTTTTGCTGTCTGTATTTTCTTGATTGACCACTGAAAATAAAAAATTATAAAAAAAACAACAAAAAACACTATGCACTTTAACATAGGCTTTAGCAGATGAAGTAGAGGGATTATTATCATCATGACTGGTGCCAGAAGCTGCTTGGTGCTCCTGGTCTTCTGTGTACTGCTGTGAATCAATTTTGATAACACAGTACAATGTGACTGCAGATTAAGAACAACACTGCCAGTCCTGTTATTTCTATTTCAGCAATGACAATTAGCAATGGAGCTCTCCTCTTTGCATTTTACCTATATAACACAGTACAATTTGACTGCAGATTTAGAAGACCAAGCCTGCCAGCCCTTTTATTTCTATTTCAGCAATGACAATTAGCAATGGAGAAATGGAGCTCTCCTGAATGTCACTGGAGACTTTGAAGAACACTGCTACCCCTCTTCTTTCTTTTCTACATATGACGCTGCCCAACTGCACTAGAGACTGCCAAGAACTGTGCTACCCTTTCTGTGTCCCTCTGTGAAATGGTGCTGGATCACTGTGGAGGGCGGTACTTATAAAATCCAAAGATCGAGAGATCCGAGATCCTATGACGTAACAATGACGTTTTGCCTCGTTTTCAATTCCGAGGGTGCGCAAAATACTGAGCCGGCTCGGCTCGGTACTCAGATCTAAATTCGAGTGTGTTTGCTTCTCGAGAACCGAGCCTGAGGATCTCTACCTTTAACAGCAATGTCAACCGCATCAAATATAGGAGATGAGTGCGCACATCTCCCCACTATACCACCAACGCCATTAGCGCTTAGACTGATCAAAAAGGCACTCTACCACCTACAGTGGCGGATCCAAGGGGGGGCGATCGGGGCGATCGCCCCCCCTAGCAGGGGCTTGCTGCCGGCGGCTGCACAATATGTGCAGGTCCGCTCGGCAGTGACAGTGTGCTGCCCGGCTGCTCTAATTGTGTTTAAAACACAATCAGAGCAGCCGGGCAGCACATTGTCACTGCCGAGCGGACCTGCACATATTGTGCAGCCGCCGGCAGCCTTGAAGTCAAAAGGGGGGCGGGGCCTAAATCGCTTCCCCTAAATCGCTTTTAGGGATACTTTTCTAGATCCGCCCTTGACCACCTATGATCACAGCAACCAGTAGGTTTTTCAATATTGTAGTGCCAAAATCGACCCGAGCACATAAAAAGGTGGTGTCTCAAGATGGCCGACCAATTCTGTCCGCAGAACCCACTGCGCAAGTCACTCTATGGGGTGAAATGCTTTTGGGTTGTGTCTGCACTCCAAAAACAATTTGCACTTTTATATTACACTTGATGTTTTTAACTTTTATTTGTATTTTATTTTATTTAATTTATCTATCCATAAATGTACTCTGCATTTGTTTTTTATTGATTTCTTTTTTCCCCCATTTTTTTCTGCCTTTTAATTTGTTTATTAATCTGTGTAACTGTTATCTGTTTTTGCTATTATTTCTGTTTTTATTTGTGCTCATTCTTTCATTTTTGTTTCTGATTCTGATTTCGTTTTCGTTTTTCATTTTCTTCCTTTTTGTTTTCACTTTCATTTTCTTACTTTTTTCTTCTTTTTCTGCCTTTTTGTTTTGTTTTATTATTGTGATCACTTTCATTCTCATTAGCTTATATCTGTTCCATTTATATTTATTCCACACCTATCACTATTTTCCGTGTTTATCTCTCTTTTGATCTTCCTCTTGTACTACCCCAAATATTCTAATTTTCTTATTTTAATGTTATTCCATTTCGCTTACACATATACCGCCTTCTATTAAACTTAATGCCCTCTTCCTCACTACCCTCCTTTTTACTAACTTGGCGCACCATAAATGCCAGCATGCCTTGCCACCAAGGCCTGGTTTGTCCTGTAATGCACCAACCCAAAATTTCTGTAAACCACACCTTGTTATTTTAACTCAATTTAATGAAAACAAAACAAAACACAGTCATACTTGACAACATCTGTGTTCTTCATCTGTAAACAATCCAAATCTTGTAAGCTTTAAGAGATCCAAGTCTTTTAATCTTTAAACCCCAAATAATAATCTAAAAGGTCCGTTGCTGCCCATAAAAAGAAAACCATTAAAATTATTCCAAACGTGATAGCAAAGAAATGTTCTTGCAGATTATCAAATAATCCTCTGGAACATGCTTGGCAAAATAACGAATTTGATTGAAACGACGCAGACTAGTTCCTCTATGCAGGAACTCCCGACAGCCGCCAGGTCTATTTATAACTTGGGACTCTCCTACGCTGTGAGAGCTGAAAGCCCCAGGTTAGAAATAGATCTAGGGTCTGTCATTTTCTCATTATGTGGCGGGAGTTCCTGCATACAGGAACTAGTCTGCATCATTAGAATTGGGTTATTTATTTTGCCAAGCAAATCTGGGGGATTATTTGGGTTTTTATAAACTGCAATAAAAGATGATATTTTTTTTAACACTGTTAGAATATTTTTTTATGTTTGTTTTTTTACTGGACAGCTACGGCTGTACAGTACCCATGGAATATATTTTGGGTTTACAAGCTTACAAGTTTGGATCCATTTCAAAGCTTACAATATTGTATCGCTTACAGATAAAGAACAGAGATGTTTGTGAGTATTAATGTGTTTTTTGATTTTTCAATAAATTTAATGGTAAAATGAGGAATGTGGTTTATATAAAATTTGGGTTGGTGCACTACAGTACAAAGCAAGACCTGGATGTCAGGGCATGCTGGTACTTGTGGTTTCCCAAATGCTAGCATGATCTGGCAACCATGGGTATGCTTGTGCTTGTAGTGCTACGGAAACCAGAGCGCCTGGAGGAAACCCACGCACGCAAACACAGAGAGAACATACAAACTCCACACAGACATTAAAAACTATTTTATTACCCCGCACCCACCGCCCAACGGTGTGGAAAGAGCCCTAGTGCCTAGGCGACCCCCAGCCTTTCCATAACTGCACTTCAAAATTCCCACTTCAACAACTGAATACAGGAATAAGTTAAAAAAGGAAGGAGTAAAGAAGGGCAAGGTTATCACTTTACTGGTCAGTACTGTATCATTCTTCATGAAACTAATTGAAGAACTACACGCCACAACTAGATTTGCTATCTGAAGAGTGCTGAAGGGATTGGACAGGACAAAAAGGCAAAAGAACTGTGGCACCAATTAAACTATAAATAGTAAGGCTGTATTACCCTATACAGTGATCATTTCTATAAATTCTACGATTTCCTTAGGGGTGATACTACTAAACTTAAACAAAAAAGAGTAGAATAATGAGTTTATTTATTGCAGTACACAAAGTCAATGGAGTAATTATTTGCAAAGAAGGTTGTACTCGTCTTAATATAAAAAACAACCTTTCTAATTAATTCACCATCTGATACTTATAAAAATTGCAAAATAATAGTGTAATGTGACAAGTGAAACAAAACAGTGACAGACAAAAATCGCAGAATGCATTAATCTTCTAGACATATTGTTTTAATTCCTATTATTTTAATTGAGGTAGAGATTCAGTTTACGATTTTTTTTTTCGTTACTCATTTATATACTATGGGTCATATTCAATTGTTGGCGTTACTGCCTAAAGCAATGCGGCGCGCGCACTATTACCGTCATTACGGTAATAGTGCGCGTAAATACCGTTATTACGGTACATTTCTCTCTGGATTATAGCTTGCGACTCAGGGATTTGCGAGCTGAAATCCGGCTTAGTATTACCGTAATAACGGTAATACTTTTTCCACGGCGGAAAACGCCAACAATTAAATATGCCCCCATATATATTACTACATATTACGCTTCAATAATATCTTCTTAGTCTGTTAACTGAAATAAGTATTTAATATTATAATGAGGTAAAATAGAGGCCAATCAGAGTTTGCGCTATCTAACAACCCACATAAGTGGTCTCGGGCTTTCAAATGTAGTCACTCTAAAAATGTGCTGTGTCTAGGAAAACGCCCTACTAAAGAAACAGACTAACAGTTGAGGTTCAGATGGATATATGTATATTATGACATGCTCTATGTTGACGGATTGACAAACACAGTGTTTGTACAGAAGATGTAAAGATAAAGGGTTTTCAAAGGCCCCAATAAGGTTTTTTGTCCTCTTGTTCTATACATCATAGGTGTTATTGCTGGCAAGAACCTCTCTGGCGGTAAGTATCGTCGATGAATTCTACACTATTTACTAACTGCGGGTTTGAAAAAGTGGGGATGTTGCCTATAGCAACCAATCAGATTCTACCTGTAGAATGTGCTAAATAAATGATAACTAGAATCTGATTGGTTGCTATAGGCAACATCTCCACTTTTTCAAACCCGCAGTTTAGTAAATCTAGCCCCATGTCTTTGCATGGGAAAGCCTATTTATCAAGCCAGGTTAGCATTAACAGATAGAGAAGCTAAAAAAAATTAGTACTGCATTGAAATATTTTTGTACAGCCTGAAATTTTTTAAAAAGAATGTGTTTGTTGCTTCATCCCCAGAAAATATATATTATAAAAAGTATGGAAGTAGATATAATATAACTTTTGTATTATATCGACCTTATTTTAGATGGTTTCCAGCCTTTATACAGCAGGATTTCTAATCATAATACAGACAGACTATTGGAAAAGATGGAAAGCAAATCTGTAAGGATTGTCCTAATCAGCATGTGTTACACTCTAATATGAAATTAACGTTGCTGTCGCCTCTGTGGTTGATCATCCAATGTATTTAAACTCACTTAAGGGGGTCTCACCTAATTATTTCATTAATAGCATCCCATTATCCCTTCTGCAAATTATTCTAAATGGAAGGCTGCTTCAGCTAATGAAGATATAGTTTAGGTGAGGAAGCAGAAGATTAAACACACAGGGCACTGGATTTATTCAATATGAAGGCATCTTATACAGTGAGGGATCTTTACTTACGTACGAGTTAAGTGTTTTACTAGAAAAATCATTACGCCTTATATAAGTAGTGATCGCTTTATTTGAGGGCCAGCAGTTTTTTAACTGGCAAAATAATGTACGATCTCATATATTACAGATCTGAAATACTGAAATTACACTCTGGAATGATTTGCTCTTTAAAACAGAGCCATTCCTTATCTCAGCACAGAGATCCTTAAATCCACTTTCTCTTGGTAACATGCGAACTGTGGGCCTGCGTCATTTAGGAGAGCAAAGCACAAAAATGGAGTAACTTTGCACCTGAGCACCAAGTTGCATTGGAGGGGGAGGTAAATTTAAAATGTGGGGACAGATTTATAGTTTGGATTGGGCATGTCCTAGATCATCTTTAAATTTCAGTGGAAAAATAAATTAAATCAAGTATCTGTGTGCTATCTAAACAAAACAGCCAGTATTTTCCTCATGTGCAAAATAATAAACTAAATTGCACCCTTTGCATTGTAACATTTACTCCCTTTTTTTACTTACTTTCATTAATGACTCAGGCCCTGTGTATATTACTGCTATCTGTGTGGACAAGAGAAACAGTGTTGCATACAGATTAATGGATCTCTATGCTGCACTATTCTACACAAATGTTTTTTTTCTAGCAGTTTGGAGAGATCTTCAGGACATTCCTATGGGAAGTTTGTTGCCTTCCCAAAATGCCTGAGGAAAAAAAAAAAACAACACCATGGAAAAAAATAAAGAACAAGTACTGTACTTTATCAAGTGCTTTAGCAGCAAACACTTAAAGGAAAAATAGAACGCCTGTGTGGACGTGGAGTAAATTGTGGGGAGGGAGAGTTAAGTCTGTAGACTGAATTGATTCATGAGTAAGGGTAATGTTCTGCCCGAGATACCCAGAAATGTAACCGCGTTAACAGGCCCCAGTCATAATGTGAACTGGCAAACAGGACCAAACAACCAGTTCTCATTCAATTTGGCCACTCACAGGGGTTGGCTGGGCTATGGGGCATCTGCCCCCTGGGCCGGTCCCATAGTGGGCTAACTTGGGCTGGGTCACTGGATTCCTGCATTTTTATTTCTTTAAAATGTTTTCTAATAGGCTGCTGAGTCGAGTCTTGTGCCCCAGTCTAAAATTTGCCAGCCGTACCCTGGCCACTCACAGCAACATTACCCACGTGTTGCCAATATAACAGTAATTGAACATCCTAAATATAATTCTAATTGTAGTGTACAGGTATTAATAATATTCATGTTTGAGAAACTTACATTTGATATAGACCTATTACCTAGACACAGAGGAGGTATCCATATTGTAGGCAGGGGCGCACACAGGGGGGGTTTCTGGGTCTCTAGAAACCCCTCCCCTCCGCTAAAGAAGTGCCCCTACATAGCGGCACTGTACTATACAGCAGCCGCAGCGCTGTCAAAGAAGCGTCTGCGTCGGTGCTGTAGTGTATACAGTACCGTCGCGAACGCTTCTTTGACAGGGCCGCGGCTGCTGTATAGTACAGTGCTGCTTAAACAGAGCTGCTGCGCATGCGCTCAAAAATGCGCAGCAGCTCTGTTGCTTTTTTCTTTTTTCGGGTGGGGGGGGGAACCCCCCCTTAAAAACCCTGCGTACGCCCCTGGTAGGCTGGCCCAATATTCATGAAATGATCAGTTCGCTAGGAACTAGTGATTTATGAATAGAAGTCAGGCCTCATGAATATTAGTAACTGATATTACCACAAAAGAAGAAAATGCATTATGAGGCACTAAACTATGACAAATAAATAAAAGGCATATAATTAAAACCGTGTCTTTGCAAATCTGCAGCTCTCGAAAATCGGGGAACTGAACAACAAGACAATTTACAAATAAATATAGAAAGTGCTGATATGCAGTAAAATATTTACTATTTATTAAAAAATTTATTTCTAAAAGATTAAGAGTAAATCATGATCTTAAGTGGCATATTATCCTGTTTAGCTAATTCAAATTATAACATAATGTTTGAAATTCACATCCAAATTTAATAGAAACGCAGAATAAACAATGTAAAATGTCCTGTTCTGCTAGAACGATGGCGTTTCCAGAAATCCTGTATGGAACCATGAAACTGGATAGTTATCCATGATTAAAATATTTAAGTGGCCACTAGTGACACGCTGACATGTTCTTTGATTTGGCTCCACAGCGTCCTAGATACATGCTGCTATTGTTTGGTCACCGAGTATGATGATGAATGTACAGCTGATTAAGTGAACAAACCTGCTTTCCTGATAATGATTTGAACCATCAAGTTACTATTCTGTTGTGTCCCAGGTTGGCTGCGAATTGATATCTGTGGTGTGTTCCCTTTCCTCTGATATTCAGAGGCTCTCTACAGCTCACTATTTGCGGAGTTCTAATAAACCAACACAGGATTGGGAAGTTCTGAATATTCGCTAACCCTTACTATACTAACATGAATTTGTGACAGCTGACACAGCTTATGCAAGTTAACATAAAAAACAGCATGCATGTATGAGGCTAGTGGGTACTTAAATGTTTTAATAGTGGCTAACTATCCAGATTTCTGGAACCACTATCATTATAGCAGAACAGGACATTTTATGTAGTTTATTCTGCATTTCAGTATATGAAAATTGCATATGAATTTCAAATATGATGTTATTATCTGGATTTGCTAAACAGGATAATATGCCAGATAAGATGATGGTTTTCTATTAATGTTTTATATACATTTTGTAATAAATAGAAGACTTATTTTAGTGCTTTCGATATTTATTTGCATTTTCTCGTGAATATTGGACAGTGATTCAGCAATGGCACTAGTTCCTAGCAAACTGACAGGCTGCATACTGGTTCCGTCCACAAAATGGATGACTCCATTGTGTGTAGATGACAGGTCAACTTTAAATTAGCTATTAATGTGGGCTGAAACTTATGTGACACTAATGTGACCATTATGTCAATTACAAAAGCAGGCAGGTTGAAATCACAAAAAGTTTATTTTGAGCAATGAGAGCGTGTGAGCATGTTCTGCCAGTACATGGGATGTTCAATTCTCTCATTAATACTCATGAATATTTAAACCTGCTCAGAAGGTGGTTTACTTCATGCAGACATGTAAGAAGGTGGACGTAAAAGAAACTGTAAAGCTTTGATACACAACAAAAATGTTTAGCTATATGTTGTATATTCGGGTAAATGTGCAGTTTATACATGACAGATAAGCTTTAAAGCATATTTTCCAACATTCCCAATTGGAAAAAGGGGACATATTAGGCCCCAACCACAAGCCACCCAAACCACACCCAATCTGCCCATATTACACCCATCTCCTGTTAGACCACGCACTTATCCTGTATGCCATGCCCTGTGACAACTTGATATGCAACAGGACAACAAATCTGCACATGATGCGATTTCCATCATAATGAAGTGTGTATGTGTGTGTGTGTGTGTGGGGGGGGGGGTCATGTTTACGTGATTAATTCAATTGCATCCTCAAGGCCCCACTTATTTTAGAAGACAGTGAAGCAAGATCAGGAAGGTCGGCCTACGTAAATTTCAAAGTATTCCGGATGATTAGGCAAGTATGACTAATGAAGGATGTAGCTGGAATTCACTCACAACCAATAAAGAAATATTTTAACCACTTGGTCAAATAGGAAGGTAAATATACTGTTTCTAATGCCTTTCATAAAACTATTGTTATATTATGAAGAATTACTGTGTAGTTCACATTGTAGGAATCACCAGCTGAGAACAAGAGTTGGAAGAGTAGCAAAAGAGCAGCTCTGGGAAAAAGATGATCATCTCTCCCTATTGACACTGCAGTGCAGACACCCTTACAGAGTGCAGTCACTTGGGATGTTCCCTCTGCTTCCTACACAGCTGCTCCTGTTGCAGGCAAACAAGAGTATCTGCCTTCATGGGAGGGAGCAGCCAGACAGTGAAATGGATTTTATCAGTTCTGTCACTGTGCACAAGCAAGCCATACAAAATACATAGTCACACCATGTTGCCGACATTTGATAACTATTTTCTAAGGAAACTCTGCTGCTAAATTGGTGCATCCATGTAGATTACAAGTCACACGGTCTTGGTGAAAATTAAGGCACTGCAATGCCTATCATGTCATGTTTAGTGAATGCGATAATCGTGTATTTTCATATTTTAATTAATCTTTTAAATCAAATATTAACTTATAAAGGTTAGAGAGTAAGAACAGATTGGTGAGAGTTGACTCTACCTTGCAGAAAAACTGAATTTTATTATACAGTTGGTCAACCCTAAAAAATTTGGGACAAAAATTTCCAATGATAGGTACTGTGCAGTTAGCAACTATGTACATAATAAATATTCTCTTTGTATAATGCGTAAAATAATAAATGATCCAAATGTATATTATTATTATTATTCATTTTTATCTATAGGGTGCCACAAAATATCAGCAGCGCCGTACAGGGTACACACAATGGGACAGTACAAGGTAGAACAGTACGGTATGGTAAACAAGTAAAATTATAACTCAGGTAGCTCAAAGCACAAATAATAAGAGAGAGTGAGCAATATTTAGCACAAGCTGGAAACCTGTACCCAAGAGGATGGGCGCAGCTAACCGGTAAAGAGCCACTGAAAAGGTGCAGAGAAAAGCAAGAGTGGAGTCAGTGGGCAGAAAGCCCAAGAATGAGGTGGGCAGAGTAGCTGGAAAAAAAAAAAGTTAAAAAGGTGGTGTAAACAGGAGAAGAGAGGGCCCTGCTCAAAGATGGGGTGAAATGGGGTCAGCGTCACACAGACCGACAAGGAGGAATGTGGAAGAAGGGATGAGACAGAGAGGTAACCAACAAGGTAGGTAGTTAACCGGATGACTGATAGGCTTTTAATAATAGGTGTGTTTTTAATGCCCATTTGGCAGGAATGCCCATTTGAAGCTGCACAGATTGGGGAATTTTCTGAAAGAATGAGGGAGAGCATTCTAATTGATGGGGGCAGCGTGGAAGAAGTCCTGAATATGTGAATTCGATGATGTTATCAGAGGGGAGGAGAGGCCACAGTGGGCAGATGGAGTGTGAATAGAGATGAGGTTGGAGATGTAGAGAGCAGTGGAGTTAACGATTGCCTTGTACGTGAGGGTGAGGAGCTTGAAAAGGATTATGTAGGGGAAGGGGAGCCAGTGTAGAGTTTGGTAGAGGGGGGAGACAGATGTGGAGTGGCAGGAAAGGAAGAGAAGTCTAGCAGCGGCATTGAGTATAGATCAAAGAGGCGCTAAATACTGTATCTTTGACCCTGTTGGAAAATCATTTTTTATTCACTAAAATATAAAAAAAATCAGAGAACATGTAGCCATACTTACAGGGCCTGATCAAACATTAGGCTGATCAGGCTGCTGCCCAGGGCACTGGGTCCTAGGGAGCGCAGCACCGGCAGAATTTACATCATTTTTAAGTGGGTTTTTTTGTTTCGTTTTTTTATGTCAGTGGTTGCTTGTCAGGATCTTCTGAGTCATCGGGGTCACCTCTAATCTCAATCTCTGACTGTCACTATGCAGCGAGGCAGCTAGCAACTATTCCAATGCTGTTAGTTGCCCTGTCAGTGTGGTTGTAGTTCACTTAGTCTGATCTCATAAGATTAACATATTTCATGAGATCAAACTAAGTACAGTCTGCACCACATTAACAGAGCACATAACAGTAATCACATATGCTGCCAGGGTGCCTGTCTACAAGAATGTTTCTGCAGTGCAGTGCTGGAGGCTGAAAAAGAAGATGAGCAGGGCCAAAGGAGAGGAAGGTAAGTCTATTCTACTTCTTAAATATCATGGGGCAGGAGGAGATGATAAATTGTCTGGGGAGAAGGGTTGATGACTGGGGCCTTGCAGGTAATGATGAAATGACTGGTGCAAAGTTAATTAATTAGCCCCTGGTTGTTGATAGCTGATGGGGGTGATGAACTGGCTGGGGGGGGTTGGGTAATGGAATGGCAGGAGAGATGGTTGATTGAATGGCTGGGTGTGTCATAAATTGGTTGCTGGTGGATGATAAAATGGCTGGGGCTGGTGGTGATGAACTGGCTGGAGGGGTGAGTGAGCAAATGACTGGTTGGATGGGTTATAAAATCCTAGGGGGATCATAAATTAGCCACTGGGAGTGTGATGAATGTTTCTATTGTGTGGTGTTCCCGAGGATGCTCTCTGTTGTCCCCGCTCCCCGTGATGCGTCATTTGACAGCAGGGGGCGGGGCCAAACACCGTGATTCCTGGTGAATCGCGGCGTTTTGGACCTAATTCTGCCCACTTCCTAGATGCGGGAGATTGCCACACTCTCCCGGGAGTCCGTGAGACTCTTGCGAAATGCGGGATTCTCCCAGACATTCCGGGAGAGTTGGCAAGTATGTAATTGAATTGTATGAATATTTTAGGACCCCTTTATACAGTCCTACATTATATACTCAGCCTCGCTTACCAGCAGGTATATTTCGCATCATTAAAATGTTTGCATAAATGCACATCTCAGTGAAGCAGCCTAAAGTAGGAGAAAGTTTGGGGCTATGCTCCAACACAAGGAATATCAGACTATAGAACACCATACCTGGCTGTATCATGCTTCTACATGAACCCTTATTAATGCAGTCTTTGTTGTGGAGCAGAACAGTCAGTAACTGTGGCGGGTAAGGTGGCACTGTAGTTAACAATGCTGCAATTCTGATCAGTGCACTATCTATGCAGAGTTTGTATTGTCTCCCCGTGCTTGTAGGAGTTTCCTCCTGCTGTTTCACTTTCTTCCCACGGTCCAAAAACACACTGGTCAGTCTATGCTGTATGCCATCATCATCATCAACATTTATTTATATAGCGCCAGCAAACTCTGTAACGCTTTACAATTAGGAATAGACAGTAATAAACAGGGCCATCTTAACAACATTATGGGCCCCCGGGCAAAGCAGTGCACCAGGGCCCCTATAGATATAGATATATATAGATATATATATATATATATATATATATATATATATATATATATATAGATGTATAGAGATACAAATATAGATATATAGAGATAGAGATAGATAGATGTACTTGCTCAGTGACCCTTGCAGGTTTTTTTTGCAGGTTTTTTCTTTTGCAGGATTATTTATTCTAATTAGGAACCCTGCCTATGGGGCCCCCTTGCCCATGGGGCCCCCAGACACCTGCCCATCGTGCCCAATGGAAAAGATGGCCCTGGTAATAAAACAATACTGGGTAATGCATACAGACAGGTAAGAGGGCCCTGTTCGCAAGCTTATAATCTGTATGTGAATGTGGTAGATAAATTATACAGTAGGCTGTACTGGGGCAGAGACATATGTGAGTAACTTATCATTCTCTGTAAAGTGCTGTGCAAAATATAAACAAAAGTTAATAACAACAACAACCTCATAAATATCGTACTTATGCTTCATTGAGGACAGAAACAACTCCCAACTCCTCTATCCAAGAGGTTCTGAGGTGGTTGATGTATTTTTCTACCACAAATCACTGCTTTGTTTTCTCATTAACAGGCTGACCGGTAATATGTCCAGTACATTACAAGCTTGATATATGAGCAAGTAAGAATCATTTTTCCCCCAGCCAAAAAGCTGCCATTCAGCCTCTGCTTAGTGCTGATCAGTGCTCAGAACTCCATTCAATGTTCTTTTGTGATGGAAGCTCAGAGGTGCAAGGAATAAGAGGCTTATATAAAAAGCCCCAGCATCTAATCAGCAGTATTGAGGTTGTAATAGGCAGCTCACCGTGCGCTGCTTTCAGTGGAGAAGGGGAAAATTGAGAGAGAACACAGACATCTGGGAATAAGTGAAACAACTCTGAATTGGAGATTTGGGTGTTGGAAAGGGATCCTGCAGCTTGGAAATTGAACTTGCTATTTCTGCAGATACGGAAGCATTGTCCCAGATGCTTTAAAAGTTGCGAGAGATAGAACATTAAAAAAATATATATTGAACAAGAAAGGCCAACATGCAGAGAGAGAGTGGAAATGGAAAAAAAGAGAAGTGAAAGCAGCAGGAAAACCTTTACTCTGCTTTTCAGAGAATAAAAATCCGTTTTGCTGTTTTTATCTTTTGTTGCAGTAGGGCTCTGTTGGTGTATACTGCTCTGCACAGGGCAGAACAATACTAACATTACAGAGTAGCCAGAACCTACAAAACTCAGTCACAGGCTCTTGAGCAGCAGCATCTCAATCTATTTTAACCTCTTGTACGGAGACAAAAGGAAAGGTAGTTCAGGAGTAAAGCTGGGTACACATTATTGCATTCTACTTCAGGTGATAACAGGGCAAGGCTAGAAAATATTAGCCTGGGGGGCAAGACTCAACTCAGCAGCCTATTAGGAACATTTTAAAGGGGAAAAAATGCAGGTGGCCCAGTGTCTAGCTCAAGGTAGCCCACTATGAGACCGGCCAGGGGGCCAGATGTCCCCCAGCCCAGTCTGCCCCTGGATGCTAATTCTGTAATGATTTTACCAATGACTGAAAGTCCCGATGAGCATGCAGATTTTTCTGTACACACCTATACGATTTACCTCCAAATCCATCATATTCATCTCTCACAACCATCTGCATATACGATAGTGACTCTGTACACTCTATTGTACACTGCTGGTCGTGAGTGCATACACACTTCCACATTTGCCTGACATCAGTCAAGCGTGCCATCACTGATGATTAGCGATGATTCGCTGGAAGAACATGGTGATTTGTAGAGTTCAAATTTGACAGAAGAGACCATTAATATATCCGCAGAGGAATTGGCAGACTCACAACCTTTGCCAACAGCACAACCTTCACCAGACACCCACGCTTTGCAAGAGACCCAATCATTGCCAGCAGCACAACTTTCAACATCGTCGAAGAACCCAACATTATGTTCAAACAGTAAGTTTATTAATGTTAAAATTTTAAAAGTAAATGAAATAAATATATGAAAGTTTAACATTACTAAACTCAAAAACTCCAAAAATAAACGTAAAAACATATTAAAACACAAACACGTTTTCTTGCAACATACCCAGTTACTCCCCATAACTCTACAAAACCCTGATTACCCACATTACCGTCTATTATAGGTAATGCAAGTTTGTACAGTACAGTTATAATGTTTGCCTGTTTAAGGCAACAATATTTAAAATGTTTTGTATATGTAAAATGTTTATAATGTAAGCACTTGAAAAAGTTTTGTTTTGCACTACTCTATTGGCACATGTGTGTCCAAACTGTATATTTTTATTTGTTTTTTTACTACAATAGTATTGTGACCTTTTGTAAAAAACATGCACTTTTTGACTTTGATTTATATTTGATATATATTTATAGTGGATTTTATTAGTACATATGACGTAATATGTACCCTTTAAAAATATTTTTTTACACTTTGAATAAAAATATTTTGTTAAGGTAACCCATTGACCACTCTACTCGCTTATTGATGACAGATTGGCGGTGATAGTGGTATGAGTGAGTTCTGCAGAGGTATTTGTACGTTCTCCCCAGAGCCGGATTAAGCCAATGCAGGCCTCTGGGCTAAGAGGCCCCCAGTAATTTGTAAGCCCCCCCTCAGCCCCAGTGTATCACCTCCGCTTCCCCCATAGAAACTTTCCTGGTCCTCTTAGCTACAGGCTTCAGGCCCAGAGCGGCACCTCTGCTGTCTTCTTGCCCTGCTGTCAGTACTGGTGCGTTGCGCAGCGTGCTGTTTAGTGAGGAGGTCTCGTGAGACTATGTCAGTCTCAGGGGACCTCTTCACTAAGCAGTGCGCTGCGCACTGCACCCACACTGACAGCAGGACAGCTAACAGCATCAGATTTGCCGCTAGCTGCACCTGGCTAACTTGAATGAATGGGACCCGATCGCCGGCATTAAGTAAATATCTTTGTTAGGGCCCCCCGGCTGCCCGAGGCCCTTGGGCTATGGCCCAGAAAGACCAATATGTTAATCCGGTTATGGTTCTCCCTCATAAGTTGTAGAATCCACAGACAGTACATATAGTTCAAAGTCCTGTATGTTCCACTCTAGTAGAAATGTCTCTTTCTGTATTTCACAAATATTGTGTAAAATACAGCAAGCAGCAACTACATGGGGCACAAGTTTGGTGTCAATGTCATTGTGCTTCAATAAACACCGCCAACATCCTTTCAATCGTCTAAAGGCATTTTCAACCACCATCCGAGCAGAGCTGAGGGTATTGGTGAATCGAATTTGTTGCGCAGAAAGTTGATGTTGCTAGGTGAAGCCCTTCATCAACCATCCCCGCAAAGGGGTAATCTGCATCCCCGATGATGTGTCCTGTGATCTCCACCCCATTCACTTTCTTGGATTTCTACCTTACCATTTTTCAGCCAATCAAAGCTCCTCTTGTGATGACTGACACTTTGTTCTCCAGGGCAGACCCATGTTCAGTATGAAGGGGGTCGACCAGGGAAATTCCCGGGTCCAAGGGGCAATATGAACGGGGTCTCTGAGCTGGGATGCTCTGTGACTCTGCAAAAACCCGGCTTGAATAACCCAGGAAATTGCAGGGGCGGCAATGTGAAAGTGGCATTATTTTATCATTTAGGGAGTGGACAGCTATACTACAACTCAACTAAAAATTGTGCTCTGGTTATAGTAATAAAAAAAATGATCATCATAGTATTTCATAAGTAAATTCAGCCGTTATTATTTTAGTCAGGCAATATACCTAATTGCAAATAAATGATATAAATAATAATATAAAATAATGCAGCAAGTTTTAAGCAAACATCTGTGTATTTGAATCCCCTCTGCTTTCCAATGGTCTAATAAACTTAATTCTGCAAGCACTAGATAAGCAGATTGAAAAAGGCAATAGTTTGCTTTCAAAGTTCTAGAAAGTTCAGTTTTTTATAGGACATATCTACTCAGTTACCATTATTCATAATTATATTTTTGAGTGCTCATGCTATGCTGGGGGGGGGGGGGGGTGCTACAACCTATAAATGCACCCAGAACCCACCTCTTCCTACAACAACCACTGAATTGCTGAGCCTGGCACTGACTCACCCTAGCAAGTCATTCCTCCCAACAATACTGGCAGTTGGGACAAAGGGGTCGTGGGACAGTCCCCTCAAATCATGACTGTCCTACCTCATTCGGGAGAGTTACGAAGTATGCAGTGGTACAACCTATTCTTCCTGTATATTTCCTTTACGTCCAATGACATCTCCTAGTAATAGAAGGACATAGCACTGATTTGAGGCTAGATAATTGGTCAAGTCAGTGCATATAAGGGAAATAGTCTGACCCTAATTCCAAATATAAGTGAAACCCTGACATTAATGATTGAAAAAATGGTGATTTTGTTTGAAAATATTGGACAGCTATTTGTTCAGCTATATCAAATTGAGCAAATATATAAAATATTGTGGGTATTATTTGCGTCAGATCCACAATTGCCTGCAGCACTCACAAGTGTTAATGCTCGGTACAATATAATGACGTTCTAACGGATCTCTCGCTAAGAAAATGATGCACGTTGAATTTCAGTAATTTACCAGCGGGATCACAATATTTATAATAAGGTACGTATAGCTGGCAACAAAAACAAACTGATGTACAGGTGTTATAAATGCTGAGAACTTTTGTCCATTTACTTTTAGCAGCAGTTATTATCCATTTTTGCAGAAAAAGAAAAAATACACTTGTGCATACGTTATCACAATTATTCTACATATGAAGTTTAGTGCACTTAACATAATATAATGCTATTTCACCTAAGTAGGTTCTGAGGAAAATTTTACGAAATACTACTTTACAGAAACGGTAGTGGATAAGTGGAATAGCCTCCCATCAGAGACGGCAGAGGCTAATACAGTAGAGCAATTTAAACATGCTTAGGATAGACATAAGGATATCCTTACAAACCTTAAAGGCTCAAATAGGGTTTGAGGTTACCATAGGTTAAAAATTGGGCAGACTAGATTGGCCAAGTGGCTCTTATCTGCCATCAAATTCTATGTTTCTATGTTTTAGACCCCACAGACAGCTAAAAAAAAGTTAATTTGCCTTCTCTGAGAAAAGTTTGGTTTGAAATGTCTGTAGATTTTTCAAAAGTAAACTTGTCAACAGTCAGCATTTACTGAGTAATATACACTGTAAATACCAAACTGAGCATTCACCATTCCTCAGCAAGGTTACAAATATGCATCTTTAGAACAAAAGCTCTAGGGTATTCAGATTATCCCACATGTGGTTTACAGGTGAGCCACTGTTTTGTAGATTGACCAGAAAACTGCAGAAGGTTGAGATGTTGCTTGACAGACAGTGACTATGACAAGAGAGGCCATAAGCGGAATGCACTTAAAATCATGTGTTTAGGTGAACGCCATGTACTTACCCATTCGGGGTTAAGTGTCCTGCATCCCCAGTCAATGATATCAACAGGGAGTGTCCCAGGCTCCCCTATATATTCTCCCACCAGTGGTGCTGGGTCTCTTGATTCCTGCACCGAATACCTCCCTCCCACCCTGGTACTGTAATGATTGTATTGTATTGATGTACTGTTAACCATATTTCTTTCCCTGTCACAGAGGAGGCACAGTTGGAAAGGCGAGCATCGCAGTCAGCGACTATTTAATACGGTGCTACCACTGATTGGTCAAAGATCACTGGCCCTTTCGAAGCAACCTGACTCTTGGTCCTTTTGTGTGGAGGATTCCTTGACCTGCTTTGTGTGGGCACTGTCATTGTCCAGTCCAGAAGGGGAGTAGTCACTTTGACACCAGATTTATCACCGGCAAGTCGTAAAAGATTATATCCTTGGACCAGTGGTGTAATGATAATCTGACCATCCACTGATTGGCTTAGTGATTAGTTTTAGCTGACTGTGTTGCTCTCGCCGCCACCATATATATTTAATTATGTTTTAATAAACTGTGAACTTTTGCCACATTTAAACTTGTTTCCGTGTGGTTTGTTATGATATTGAAATAATAAATTGAATCTGAACATAGGAAGAAGGTTTGGGTGCATGAAAGGGTAGACATTAACACTATGCAGTTTAAACCAAGTATGCAGGTAGCACAGCACACATAAAATGACAGTATTTTATTTGTAGTCCAGAGAAGTGGTAAAAAGGTAAATAAAATAAAGTAGAACACACATACCAATGATCATGTAGCATAAACACAGAAACAAATGGAAGGGCAGACACCCAACAAAAATGTGGAGTACAGCCAACAGCAGTTTCATGCCAGGCACCTTGGAAAAGTACTGATGGTATTCAGGAGCAGGCGAAAATAAGGCTGGGACAGGGTAGTTGCAAAGAAGGGGACTTGTGATGTTTTAAGGCTTTAGGGTTCAGTGGTCAACTTAATTATGTACATGACACTTTTTTCCTAACAGCTAATGTAATTGAGGTAGTTACATTTTCATGTGCGCGGTTTAAAATCTATGGTTTATTTTCATTCATTTGTGTGAGCAGCTCTGCAGACAAGGTTCTGTCAGCCATGTGTCAATGTGACTAAATTGCCCTTAGGTGCCGTTTAAACTAAGAAGCACAACATTAAGAAAAAGAAATAGAATTGTCCTTTAATAAGTAATAGTATAAGAGAGCATATAATTTGCAGAGAATAGACTATTCACAGATTTTCTCTTGCACTAGTCACATTGAACCGCTGGGGCCTAATTCAATTCATAGACTCATCTGTCTGTTTACATTGCAGCCAATGATACATCTCTAAGATACACTTAGGCTTTGAAAATCAGACTATACACACACACAGCCCCCAACAAGACTCGCAGATAGCTGCAGGTGGGGAGAGAGACGCCTGGGGCTGTCTGTGCCCCCACCACACTGCATTCAGTCATCCTTATAAATAAAGCATGTGGCAGGGTACGGAGCCAGAGAGAAGAGGACCACATCGCGTGCAAATCCGTCTGACTGCCCTCGCCTTTCATCACAGCTCCTAATCCGAGATGACATGTTACAGTAAAAGTACTTTAGGAAATCAATATTAAATTCACAGCCTCTGACATCCCGGGACATGAAAGATAAAAGGGGAAATAAGGCATGAGGTAAACAGAGGAGCGGGAGCTGCTGGGGGCAGAATAAAGAGAGAGGAAGGAGAAAGAGAGCAGTGGAGGGGACCGTGGGGGAAATGCGTACAACGATAGGCATGTTTTTATACCAAGGTCCCGACATCGATGAAAACATTAGGAAGACGGCACGCAAAGTCTTACACACAACAAACAGCAATAATAAATAAATCAATAGAGAGAGCGGGGAGGGCAGAGGAGGGGGTGTGGGAGAGAGTGTGTATGAGTCTATTGTAACCTCATTCTCTGCAGCAACTGACCGGAAAAGGTGAATCAGGATCACAGATTCCACTGTGGATTTTTCGCAGAGTAAAAGAGAAATATTGACATTGTTTTATGCACACATACAGCCGTGATATATTTATATTTATGTAGAGAAGCTTGTAGGTTGTCATTCCTTTTACCGCAACGGGTTTTCAGCAGATGATGCTGATGTGTGTAGCTTTAAATAGCAGCTAGGTTTTATGTTTACTGCCTGGGAAGGAAAATATATAGCTTAAGCTGGGTACACACTACAAGTTTACACCCAATTATTGTGCCAATTTTAAGATAAACGACTGTTAGGTCCAATTGGTGTGTACGCTCCCACGATCATGTTTTATCATACCAAAGCACATCGTATCGTTTGATTTGATTTAATAAACTGACTAAAAAATCACTATAAATGATGGAACGATGTCGGGCAAATTCTGCAGTGTGTACACACTCACGACCAGCAGTGTAGTATATCTTTATGGAGTTTATAGAGACGCAATCGTTCCAGCAGATGGTTATGACAGATGATGAGCACAGATCTGAAGGTAAATCGTCTAGGTGTGTACACATGAATCTGCATGATCATCAAGACTTTCAATCGCTGATAAAATCGTTGCAGATATGTCATTGGGAGAAATTTTCTGTAATGTGTACCCAGTTTTATACCCAGAAAATATGTGAATAAGTACACACTGTATATGAAATGTTTCTAATATAGCAGAGGCAACATTAGAAAAAAAACAACACATTTCCAACGAAGCCTCTATGGTGCGAAAGCAAAGGTTAGACATGGAGTATTAGTGAACTATGCAGAATGGAAGGGAAATTGGGGCTTAGTATGCCCAGTAAGATGCCCATTAGCAGCAGTAATGCCCATTAGCAGCAGTAATGCCCATAAGCAGCAGTAATGCCCATAAGCAGCAGTAATGCCCATTAGTGGCAGTTGTGAGTACTGCACAAAACGTACTCATCAGTAAAAATAATGCTTGTAAGAAACCTTAACAATAAGGACTAATAAGATATACAAAAGTAACAATAATACATAGCAGTGGGTTTACTAGTTTCAGTAATGCTCACCAAGAATTCTATTAGGAGCAGTAATGCCAGTTGCCATTATTGCCAGTAATGGTCACCAGGATGCCCACAAGTAGGAATACCCACCAGTATGTTCATTAGTTGCATTAATGCACAATAAGATGGATAACACTTTTAAAGTAATGCCCACATAATGCCAATTAGTAAAGATAATGATAAGTAGTATTCACCTCCTTGCCACTGTCTTGGTCTCCGCACTCCCGTGTCCTGGGGTGGTATGCTGGTCTTGTGAATGCTATGAGCCTTGAAAGAGGATGTGTGACTTTTGCTGAAGTATGTTTCATATGGTGTCTAGTAAACTATGTTAGTGTAAAATTGCAGCCTTTTCTATTGTCCCTCAGCTCAGAAATGTAAAATGTAGTGACGGATGAGAGTCGTCCTTGTAGTGTAGATAAAGCAAAATGAAGAATGATTATCAAGACAAGTTACAGTGTTTGCATATAGGGTGCACTTTATTCTGTTACTCTCTCCCAAGTGGAGTGAGCACAGAAATATTAATCTTTTAGATTCATGTAGTGCAGTAGACACTTTATTAAAAATGTATTTCTTCCAAATTTAAAGTTTCCTTTAGGGTTGCACTGGCATCTAGGTAAAATATTTTATTAAGGTACATGCTGAGGCCAATGGCGAAACTACCATTGGTGTAGCTGGTGCGGTACATTGGGGCCCATGGAGATAATGGGGCCTACTGCACGGGGAACTAGCAAATTGTGGGTCCCTGATCCCTCCTCCCCACTTACCTGCATCGGAGCCTACTGCTAGTTAGTTCCGCCTGAGCTGGAGGCCCTGAGGGCTGCTACATGCAGCCATTTTTCTATCTCTATTTTGTTTGCCACTTTAAAATTCAGTATAGGGGATTTGTGAGTGGAAGGATTAATTACAAGCAACAAACTGTTGATTGCGACTTGTGATCTTTCCACTCACCCTCCATTTCCCCTGGTTTTTGTCCGGGCCTGTCATATGTCTGCATAGGCAGGCTCAGGGCCCGACTAAGGAGAGGTACACCTTAGTAAAATCTTTTCCTAGATAGTAGCACAGGATTTAGAACACACTGCATTCTTTATTTATTTTTTTTTGCTGTTTTCTGCTGTGATTTCTGAGTCTCTGTAATTATCATGTTTTATTTTAATATTGATTTTTAAAAATTTTGACCAACTTCACAGCCCCTCTGCTGTAGTTCTGTATGCTAGACATAATTTCAACTAGAGTAATTGGGCATGAGTCATTAAGGAGAGTAAAGCAAAAAAAAAAAAAAAAAGGAGTAAGTTGCACCATAACAAAACCATGTTGCATTGGAGGGGGAGGTAAATCTAAAATGTGGTGACAGATTTATAGTTGGTGTAGGGCATGTCCTAAATCAACTTTAAATTTCAATGTAAAACTAAAGCTATCAAGTATTTGTGTGTTACATGAAAAATCAGCCAGTATTTTCCTTATGTGCAAAATAATAAACTCATTTGCACCCCTTACATTGTAACATGGTCTTTCCAGGATCAGTACTCCTTTTATTTGCCTTGCTCTCCTTAATGACTCAGGCCCACTGAGTATTATATGGTGACCATGGAATGTACATAGATAAATATATACTGTAACAATGAGTGATATTGTCAAACATGGCAATAAGGGTTTTATTGTGGTAAAAGTAAAAAAAAAATTTATTCTATTTTCCAGCACATTAACAAGCTTTTTTCCCCCCACAGAAAATAATTGTAAACAATGTACCATTTCACACCCAGACAATGTTTGATGTTTATTAATACCATTTTCCTGACAGGAAAACATTGCATTACCATTTGAAAATTATGTGTAAACAAATAACAATTTGTTTTTCATGTTAAAAACATGTTACTTTAATGTTCTGCCACTTTAGTAAATATCTCTCAATGTGTCATTGCAAAAGGAATGATTTGTTAAAGTGGAAGAAAATCCCCCAAATGAAAGCAATAGTTCCAAATCTCCATGTGACACCTATTCATACACATAAACATGATCACAGAATATTTCATATTAATTATATCCTTTGTACTATATCAGCCTTTGTTTACCGGTATCTACCATGATGTTATCTCAAGGTGTCAGGTATATTACTGTATATCCTGAGAGAAAATAATTTGATAAAGGAAATGTGTTTTTCTATCTTTTAAATAGCATGATATGCAAATAGATTAAGGCATTAACAAAATGTAGAACATAACAGATATCGCATCTTGAGATGTTGGACAGACTTCAATGAAATATGACAATGTTTAGGGAGCAACTTCTGAATGATTTTCTGAATAAAAACATAGCTTTACTAACGTTAAAGATATGAACATATTAGTTCCACTTTAAAGATGAGTAAATGCTTACTTACTGTTAGGAACCCCTCCAGCCGGTACAACAAAACCCGGAGTCTGCTCCAAAAGTCTGGTGTTCACTGTTGCCCCTAGTGGTGGGGTGAGACTTGGCTGCAGACAAACGGAGGGTCGTGAAATGTGTACCGGCTGTGGAGAACCCAGGAACAGAGAGTTATGGTAGGCAGTGTAACCGGAGAACAAGCCGAGGTCAGAGGTCACTTGCAAGCAGGAATAGTCGGTAAACACGCCAAAGGTCGGGGTCACAGGCACGGTAGCAAGGTCCAAGGTACAGGCTGAAAGGTCAAGGGTCACTGGCAAACAGGCAGAGTCAAAGTCCAGGCAGGGGTCATACACAAGAAATCAATCCACAGGTTGTCACCAACACGATACAGGAGCAGGTTAGCCGACAGGCAAACTGGACGCTATAACCGGCAGGGAGGCTAAGACCTCCCTGCCTTAAATACTTAGAGCAGCCAATAGGAACCTGTCACCAATACTCATCAGGTGCAGGCTTATACCAATAAAAGAACTCTTAAACAGCCCACAGCTGTGGGACACAACTGAGCATGCGCCCGGCTACACAGCCTGCCGGAGCGCATAAACATTACTTTCAACGTCCGGTCGTTGCCCTGGCAACGGTCGGCCCGAATCCCGGAAGTGATGTCCCGGTCGTCATAGTGACAGCCGGGATGCCAGGCGGAGCCACAGTCAGTCGCGGCGGTGCCCGCGGCCGCCGCGACTGTCTAACACTTACAGAGTGAATTAAACTGAAATGTATTCACAGAGGTGAAGTTATCTGCATGTAACCAGTTAAATGTATGCAACGGGGCATTTCTCAAACGTTATATGGAATCTTATACCAAAATATAGTATAATTAAACAGCACATGGAGGCTAGAATGTATTCTTGTCAGGGAAAGGTTGATGCTGTGAGTAAGCAGATTTTTAGTGGATGTGTAGAGCAGAGATTTTAATCTCCTTTTGAGCCCCGATTTCTTATTTCTACACCCTTTCCCCAGCCTGTTACTCACCTGGCACAGGGGAAAATTCTTGGAAGTTTCTAAAATCTAATGTTCACCTATCCTACTGCATGCTGCTGCTGTGGCTACACCATAGAACTGGGGCTTGCTTCAGCAGTCTGATTTCAGCAGTAGAGATGATGGGTTAGAACTGCATCCCACAGTAATTAAAATGTTGGGGACAAGGTGAGAGGAAAAATGAAAGCACATACTGTATCTGATGTTGCAATGCTGGACTTTATCTTTAGGATCTAATACAAAGATGAGCAAATATATTGCTCAATGCACACTGTTCCCCATAAGGATAAGCTGGTCTGTACATAATAACAGCATTCAATGCAGGGCCTGATTAAGGGTTCAGGCCGCCCTAGGCTAATACACTTGTAACTCCCCCTTCATCATCATCATCAACATTTATTTATATAGCGCCACTGATTCCGCAGCACTGTACAAAGAACTCACTCACATCAGTCCTTGCCCCATTGGAGTTTACAGTCTAAATTCTCTAACACACATACACACACACACACACAGGCTAGGGTCAATTTGTTAGCAGCCAATTAACCTACCAGTATGTTTTTGGAGTGCGGGAGGAAACCGGAGCACCCGGAGGAAACCCACGCAAACACGGGGAGAACATACAAACTCCTCACAGATAAGGCCATGGTCAGGAACTGAAATCATGACCCCAGTGCTGTGAGGCAGAAGTGCTAACCATTAGGCCACCATGCTGCCCACCCCCTTGCCTTCCATTCCAGGCTAATACATGGTAGGTAAAAACAACCTTGTCCTTAATTTAAAATCCGGCTCCTTTCACCCCCCCCCCTCCCCAACTAAACTTTATAGTCCTGTGTTTTTAAAACTCAGCTCCACTTGGTTTTCTAAAATGGCCACAGCAATCTTTGCCACCCATTTAAATCAGAACTGTATAGCGGAACAAAGACGTGAATAATTGCTACCGAGAGTGAAGGCAAGATGGTGAGGGTGACACATATTGCCGTCTACTATCCAGCACACAATCCACTATAATGTGCCCTGAGAGATCTATAGAAAAAATATGGAAATAGAGATGGCGCTCCCAAATGTGAAACTTTCTGGAATTAGGATGGAATATATGCAAAATATACAAATCCAAATGGACAGAAACCACAAATAGTCCACAATCTGAATAATAGTGTCAAAACAGAGTCTACATAAAACGCAAAAGTCCAGAAGTTGAGTCATACAGGGATCCTATGTGGAATTCCAAAGCTCTCCTCCCGGGATACATGTATATAAAATCAAAGCAGAAAATATATCATAACGCTGCAGCACAACATGTATACTAAATAGCTGTTTTCCACAAAAATGTCCCAATTAGTCCAGTGTGTATATGGATGTAAATAAATATCACCATGTAGCGAGACAATGATGAAAAAAACTGTCCGCGCAGAATAGAATGGCTGCCGCTGATTAAACCAAAACAGAACCCATCTAGTTTCCACAAACATATACAACAATAACAGTATAATCTACGGTGCTAAACTTTTGCTCATAGAGATATTCAGATATATATATATAGAATATAATTCAAAATATTTATCAATCCATAGAATAAATTATTTCAGACATCACTTAAGAAGTCACTTAAATTTGTCCTTCAATTCTCCGATTCTTCTCCATAAATATCGGTACTATGAAGTATGAAATCCTATTTATAATGATATCATAAATAGTAGTGTAGATCACGATACACTCTTATCTTAGTATGTCTTTAGTTGTCTGTTTGTATTGCTTTCGTGTAGAATTCTTTCTCTCATATATTCCCCAACGATGTATAAATCCAATAAAACAGGGGAAATATAGAGAATATATATTGCTTTATCTTTAATACAAACAACTGACAACAACAATGCACAACATAAAAAAAACTTTAAAACTTGTAGAAAAAGCGGAAAAAAAATCCAGTCCACAAATACAGCGTATTTTATTAATGCAAGTCCGCCTACCAGAGCTCCGGAATATAAACAGCCTGTTTATGTATCAGTGGGCATATCACCTCTCCACCATAAGAATGGCATTCTTATGGTAGGCGGACTTGCATTAATTCAACAATAGCAATTATTAAAGTTATTGAAGTTAATATATATTACAGCATCTCTCATAACATGCATCAGTACTAAAAAAACAACACCTGCAAGAATAGGTAAATGGGCAGAATAGGACATCAATGACCTGCGGTGTATTATCTGTTACAGCAGAGAGCATCTATACTAGAGATGGGCGGGCTCTGCACTCTCCCGCCCATTCGGAATCGAAATCGAGGCAAAACGTGATCGTGACATATTCGTATTTCTGAGCTTGGTTCTCGCGAGATTTGAAAAGCATAAATACCCGCCTCCACAGCAATCCATCGCCATTTGACAGAGGGAGGGAGCAGGGTGAGGTCACAGGCTATATTAGCGCAGGGACAGAGCAATAATTGGACACATTATTGTTTCTATTTTATTCTATACAATTCTAATATTATTACCAAATGTATTAGCAATTGTTAGAGCAGTAAGAGAGGAGGATAGAGGAGGGTTTGTTTTTTTTTCCAATTTTTGGCACTCCAATTGCTTTTGGGGTGTCCCATATTCCCCAGTGTTTTACAGTAATTTTTCTGGTTGTCAAAAAAAGGTCATATTTGTCAGCAGTATCTAAAACAATATTTTGCACTCCAAGTGCTTTTGGGGTATCCCATATTCCCCAGTGTTTTACAGTAATTTTTCTGGTTGTCAAAAAAAATCATATTTGTCAGCTTTATCTATCTAATACAATTGTTGGCACTACAAGTGCTTTGGGCTCATTAAAATGGATTCAAAGCAGTCCACATATGAGCAGAATCAGCAACCAGGTTCTGTCACCAGTCCTGATGGTAGTGTTCCCAGTACGTCATCTGGGAAAGGCGATGTAAAAGTACATAGTCTTTTTAAATCAGGGAAAAAAAAACACACAAAAAAAAAATTACTGTTGAAGCGAAAAAGAAGTGTAACTGAGGAAAAGATAAGTGCCGATAAAAAAAAAATTTGCTAACATGCCATTCTACACACGCAGTGGCAAAGAAAGAATGAGGCCTTCACCTTTCTCTATTAGTGGCAGATCCAAAAATGTTACCAAGCCTTCTTCTTGTACGGTCACTCATGAGCAAGCAAGACCAAGTAATTTGGAGTCTAAAAGTGGTGCACAACTACTGTTACGCATCAAAGCCGAGCTGCAAGAAAACAGTAAGGCATTAGAGGATAATGTATGCTCAGAATCATAAATGACACCAATCCCTGTGGAGAGTCCATCCACTAGTGGTATGTCTAATTGTGAGCATTCTGATAATGTACACATAAAGAAGGGCCCTTTCAGCAGTTCTGCTGATGTGTGCCTGAAAAGCCCGAGTGTAGCCGGTGATACACCAAGTGAGGATGACACTTTGGAATTAGAAGAGGATGAGGGGGAGATTTGGGTAGCCGACGAGGGCGCTGATGAGGATGCGGTTGATTGTGTAAGTCCTGTGCCAGTGGCAGCAGGGTGGCACCAGTGGCAGTAGTTCTGGCACGTGAGGTTCTGGCACCAATTTGCACTTTCCAAACACAAGCAGGGATGATGCAGGTGGCAGACCAGAACAGTTTGACATCTGGGCTGGTTTGAAGGATTTGACAAAAAAAATGTGTGAACTTGCCCATAACTGCAACCAATCCTACTATTAACATGCAAAGGATGGTGGAGGGCCTAGCAGGGATTAAACTGTATTTTTCCTAATTTGCACTAATACGGTTTGGGTGTAATATACACCCAAAGTCCAGTGCTCAATTGCTAAGAGTCATTGATGAAGAGGAAGACAAGCAGGCTTGTCTTTAGAATTTGCAGGCAAATTCTACTGCGTTATATAGGTAACACCCAAAGAGAAGAGCTCAATTGCTCCATTGCTAATTGTAATTGCTGAAATAGAAATAATAGGGCTGACAGTCTTGGTCTAAATCTGCAGTTACATTTTATTGCACCATAGCTCACTCAGAAACAGGAGAGGTGGCAGGGTTCAGTGCTAATCTTCCTCAAACAATACTAATGCATCCCACCATCATAGAAGTCTGTGAACTATGATGTAATTGCCGATAATGGCCTTCCAAATGGAATTAGTAGTTCATTTTAGGGCAGAGCTGTCACGATTTTTGGCCAATTCTTTTACAGCAGAGCAAATGTCAAAATGTTGTGCGGAATCATTTGCATCACCACTGGGTGTCTTGTGAAAGCAATTTTTTGTACAACAAGCAGTTGCCAGAGAAACTAAAGGAGAAGACGTCTGAACAAGATGTTGATAGGTCTTGGATCCTTGCAAAGCAATTTAAGTATTTTGTCTACAATTAAAATATAGTTAGCACATTTACTTTATTTCACACGTTAAATTTCTGTAGCTCCTTGTCAAAATGTATTATTAAGGCAATCACTTAACTCAAGCTAACCGTGTCTGCACTCTCTTCACAGGTGACTACTTCGCTGGACTAAATGACATTCTCCTCAAATGCTAGTCTTCTTGCAGCTGCTTCATTCTCCTACATGCTGTTGCAGAAAACAGAAAATGCCCCTATATTTTTCCGGACACAAACAGCATCTCCTGCATGTCATTTTTTAAAAGTTCTGTAACACCAAGTTGATTGTGTGTGCAAAACAGGAAATGTGATGGAATTCAACCCCGCTGTAATGCTTGAAAAATATTGGGGTCGTTATCAGAAATGACATATTCCCAGGAGAGTCCAAGCAGTATTAGCCATCTTTCAATGACATCCCTTAGTTTTTGTAACAGATTGTCAGCTGTATGCCTCTTACTGAAGCTGCTGATACACAGAGTAGCCTACTTCTGAAAAATGTGACGTACTTGAGTACATGCTGCTACTGTCCCTGCTGGTGAAGGCAAATGACCAACCCAGTGGGCTGTCACAGTCATATAATCTTTACTTTGCCCAGTTCCGCTTGCCCACATATCTGTGGTTAAGTGTACAGTGGGTAGAATGGCGGCATTTTGTTGTCCAATGATTACATTTTTATGAACTTTCTGGTAGAGGTGAGGAATAGCTTTTCTAGTAAAATGGTGTCGTGATGGAATTTAATAATAGTAATAGAAGACCTCAAGTAACTGTCTAAAACCAGCTGCATTAATAATAGACATTGGACACAGATCTAAAACTAGCATAGTCCTTATGGCATCTGTGTTTTGCTTTGCGACTGGGTGACAGATTTCATACTTGCTTCCACTTGCAAAGGATTGTTTAACTGTAAATTAACTGTAAATTATTGGTTCTAGGGATATTGATGATGAAGGTGTTGGGGTGGTAGATTGCAGGTGCTTGGATGTATATGAGAGAAGGGAGGCAGATGATGCTGGACTGTTTGTTGTTATTTTTTTTAACCTAAGTTTCTGATTTTCCCAACAGCTTTCCAAGAACTCGCTGAAAAATGATGTAACATGGATGAGGATCCCAGATGGTTAAGGTCCCTACCTCTACTGAGTGTGGCTACAAATGGCTAGACAACTGTTGTCAGGATTTGTGTAAAAATAATTCCACACTTAAGAGGGGGATTTTTGGTCTTATGCCCAGGCATGACAATGCCTTTTTCTTATCACTGGCAAGAACTGCAGCAATTTTTCTTTGAAAGTGTATGAAAATCATCTTGTGACCTAGGAGGTGGTCAAAATTGAATGGAAATGACTGGAAATTAGTGTTAGTGTGGTTAATAGTAATGTAGGTACAAAATAAAACCTAAGTTGTGTTATTTTAGCCCAAAGAAAATGTAATTTTTTTAACAAATTGCAAAACAAAACCAAACGAAACCAATACCAAAACACGCAATTGCGGTTTGGCAAAATCAAAACCAAAACCAAAACACGATGGTAATCCAGATTCAAAACCAAAACCAAAACACGGGGGTCAGTGAGCATCTCTAATCTATACCCATGTTCAACAACAGTTGTATCTTCAGATCCGCTTCTAGTTGAATATGGCCATACAAATGGTCAATTTACGTGCGTTTAAAATATGATTGCAGCATCTTATTGTACTATGGTTTTTAAATCAGTTTATGTGGGAGAATAACAAATCTGGATAATCACACCTAGCTCTTTTAGGGCACTTTCTATACCACTTTTCTTTAGTAAAAATATTTTAATACTTTTATATTTATAACATTTAATGTTTCAGAGACATTATAAAGTCTTCCAAATTTTCCTTTGAATAAATATTAATATTTTATCATAAATGTATTCTTGTGTAGGTAAATTATATTGGAGATCTAGGCTTTTGAATTATTGGTTAGTTTCTGAAAGAACTGACAAAAAGGTGTTTTTGCAGAAATATTCAGTCACTTTCTGACTCTCTGTAGATAAACAGCATTAGTGAATTGCTTTGCTAAATTTAAAGCACTTGTTGATTTTTTTTAAACATAAGTTTTTAAATTGATCTTGGATGGGAAATGCCCATGTTTGATTATGATGCCACTGATCTACCTCATATCACTGTATTGTCTTTTGATTTGCTTGCTTGTTGGCCACCATGCAAAAATCTGTTTCTTTTGGAACTTGTCATTCTTTATTTTTGTTTTAAGCCAAACCTCAAGGTAAAGTGCTTATAGTTCATTTGTCCATAATGTTTTAGGTAATTCCCCCTTTCTTATCTTTAACAAAAAAAAAATATAAATATCATTGAAAAGTATATATTTAAAATAATATACTATTTCCTACTTGGCATTACAGATAAATTATATAAATGTACATCATGTTTGTGTCTACTTCCCAATGCAGATAATTACTATATGGCTTATCAAAGGACTGTCCAACTTAACCATGATCACAGGACATATCAATCCCAAATATATACAGAAATAGATAAAATGTATTTTGCAACACTTCCTATGGCAGATAATTTGCTACATATATGCATAAACCATATTATTTAGAGTGTCAGCTTATACAACATTAAACAGTGAAGCTATTTGTTCCTCTGTCCCCAGTTCATGCTAAATTGCACTCATAACACCACACCAAATAGTGGAGAGAATATGGCCACAACCTCTTATTTGTTTGCTTCATAACTTTAAAGGGAGGGGTGTACTAGGCATCCAAGTATCCACCAGTGGTGGAACTGGGGGTGTATACTGTGTTATATCATACAGCCAATTCTCCCACTGCCTTCATTGTAACTCCTCCCTCTAGCTCCTGGTAGGAAGTGTGGTTAGTGCTTTTCTGATGTCTGGTGCAAGCCCAGGGCTGGGCCACCCTGGGTGGGGAAACTCCCCAGGCAAGCCCCAGGCCTCTGGGCCTGTTCTGGGAGAAAACCCCCAGGCCCAAACAGCTGTGCTTTCAAAATCTCAAGTTATTTCTCAGCCAGGTAATGTGAATGTTACCAGTACAGGTGCAGTGATTGTGGAAAAAGGAAAAGATGAAGGAAAGAAAGAGAAGGTGACACAGAAAGTAAGTGTAATTACTAAACAAGACAAAGGTTTGGAAAGTCAAACTAACAGCAAACAAATGCAACAGCCTCAAACAAAGGAATGAAGCAGCCTCAAGAAGAAATGCAACAAATGCAGGATAAATGAAAGATAAGTACACAACAAAAACTGCAAAGAGCACAGGAGGGCAAACAAAGTGCAGCAAACTCACCTGGGGGTAAATGTATCATATTCCGATTTTTTTCAACTCGCCGGAAATCGACGACTTTGCAGGTAAAATTTAAAGCGGTGATGGCTTGTAAAGGCAAGTTTTCCTTTTCAATGCAAAGTCGCCGATTTCCGGCAAGTTGAAAAAAATCGGAGGATGATACATTTACCCCCTGGTGTGCAAACGACCCCTCCCCCCCAGAGACAGTGGAGAACATCTCTGGAAAGACAGTCTATGCAAGAAAACCTGCAACAGCAAGTACTTCATCATCATCATCATCATCATCATTTATTTATATAGCGCCGCTAATTCCGCAGCACTGTACAGAGAACTCATTCACATCAGTCCCTGCCCCATTGGAGCTTACAGTCTAAATTCCCTAATATACACACAGACAGAGAGGGAGAGACTAGGGTCAATTTTGATAGCAGCCAATTAACCTATCAGTATGTTTTTTTGGAGTGTGGGAGGAAACTGGAGCACTCGGAGGAAACCCACGCAAACACAGGGAGAACATACAAACTCCACACATATAAGGCCATGGTCGGGAATCAAACTCATGACCCCAGTGCTGTGAGGCAGAAGTGCTAACCACTAGGCCACTGTGCTGCCCACTACTTGTAACCAGCCTGGTGCGCCCAGGTCGCACTCAATCCCAGTTGGGTGGAGGTATTCTTGGGAACACTAATAAAGAGACAAAGCTTGTGTCAGTGGACCCAACTAAACTGCAATCTGCAGGGAAGTCCTTGGTACCAATAAAGCAAAGTGCTGGTAAAGCTGCAGCTACAACACACCCAGGATCCAGGCTGCAATCTGGAGATTCTAACCATACAGGAGCAGCAGTGATAGCAATTACAACTTGCAAAACTCAGCAGACTTGTATACCTGTCACTGAGAGACATGTGGCAGGAAAGAGTAGTGATATAGGAAAAAATGGACATTACTAAGGGAAGACATTCTCCAAGGCCAGAAACATCAGAGGGGCTGAGTGGTTTTAAACAGTCAGGAGAAATCTCAAGGCAGACTCAGTCTTAAAGTGGCAGAGCATGCACCTGGGCTGCACCTAGCAGATAAAATCCCTGCACTTGTAAAAAGAATGGAGGCTTTAAAGAAAACAAAGCTGACAATACAGAAGCAGATTGAATGTGTTTATAAACTAAAAGCTGCAAATCCAAGCAAAGAAGCTTTATATGATGGTAAACTCAACTCATTAAGTAAAGACCTTGCAATTGTTGTAAGAAACATTGATTCTGTCTTAGAGCAGCTGGGACCTGTTGGAGAAGTGTATAAAAATCAGGAGCGCTTTGATGCATATAAAGAGGTGTCAAACTACAGACAGAAAATGGAGCCAGAGTCCAAATCTTCATGTGAATCTGAGTCTGAAGAAGGAAGGAGACTTGTACAAGAAGGGACAGACGACAGTGGTAAAGCAGCAGAAAGAAAGTACAGGTCAAGTACAAACACCTCCAGTCCCAAGGAACATTGTTAAACAACAATTGAGTGGAAATATCAGCACACCTCAGGAAAGTGGATCCCAGCAGAGAGATGCAACCAGTGGGACACAGGAAAGAGGAGAAATACCTGAGCATTGTATACAAGAGACTCCTAGCATACATAGTGATAGTGCTGAAAGTCTTGTGAACAATAATGGTGTTGCTACCGATGAGATAGAATATACAGATGGTAATTTCCAAGACATGGTAGTAAATGAGGGTGAGGAAGGTTTACAATCAATATGGGATGTTGAACCCTCCACAGAAATAGAACTATCAGTAGAGCAATCGGGGGATCAGAATACTGAGATAGATGAGACGGAAGTCTCAGTAGAGAATACTACACTAGATTTCCCCACTTTATCTGGAGTGGGACACTCTCAGGTATCAGCAGATATACCCACAACAGTCAGTAGTCAATCTGCACTGGATCATACACAGAATAGTACACAAGGAAATAATACAAATAGTGGATCTGGTCGGGTTCCTTCTAGGAATGCATGGAGCCACGGGGCACCATCAATTAGTTCTAATATGAACTATACAGGTCAGGCTTTTAGGAGGAGGAGGTGGTCAGATTCAGGAACAAAGGTACCAGAGAGAAGTTGCCAGACAGAAGATATGTCATTCGAGAGTTATTGAGTCACCAGATGGGGTTTGCACCAGCAAACATATTGACAGTAAAAAAAACTACCAGATAGACAGGGGTATGATGTGAGTTTTAAACTTATGTCTGATCTAGATAGATTCTGGGCAAATTTCAGCAAGTTTAGGGATGCAGATGGTTGGAATAAGTTTATTTTTATTCCAATCTCCAAGCCAGACACAGTCAATGTAACAATAATTATTTGGAATGAAGCAGTGCCTCCCTAGAACATTGTGATCTGGCTCAGGCGGCATTTTGATCTATTGTCAGACCTGACAAAGAATTAAGATACTGATGGTGTCTGGACTGGAGGTTGGAGGGTTTTGGTAAAACTGCAGCAGTATAACCATGTAACCCACCATCCGCCAAATTCTTTTTTTGTTGGTCGTGAGAGAGGGTTATGTTTTTCTGCAGGTCAGCCCAGGACATGTTTTAAATGTGGGAAATCTGGTCATGTGGCCAGTGTTTGCACAATCCTTAAGTGTAATCTGTGCGGTGAGATTGGCTATGTAAGTGCTACCTGTGTGAATGTTAGATGCAATTTTTGTTGAAGAATTGGCCACACCCATAAGGATTGTCCAGATGCCTGGCATAACATTTGTAAGGATTCTCTAGGTGGTGGTAGAAGAAGAGGCTTTGGAAGAGGAGGCATTAAAGTCAGTGTCAATACTAACACAGCAGGAAGTTCAGCGGGAGATGGCCGATACAGGACAAGAGTGTCACCAGCCAGAAAGTGGCCAACAGACAACAGAAATGGTCCTTCAGGTTGAGCAACAGCCAGTTGAACCGTCTTTTTCTACAACAGTGTCTGTTTGTGAAGAGAGTAAGGGTATAGGGAATAGGAGGAGGAAAAAATATAAATCCTCTCGTAAGCCTGAAGGTGAATGGAGTCTGGTTCAAAAACCAGGGAAAAAGAAAAAGGTTCAGGGAAGAGCAGGTATAGAAGTAACAGTTACCACCAATAGTGTGAGGAGCCACCGCGGCCACGAGCACTGCCGCTACTCATCTATTACCCTGCTGAGCGTCCCAGCCGTCTCCTTAGTGACCGGGACGTCACATCCGCCAGCTGGTCCAACCATTGCCAAGACAACGACCGGACGCCGATTCCCTGCACAGTGCGCCCCGGCAAAGAGGACAGCAGGCGCTGAAATCTCCCCAGCCTGTGGACTGATTAATGTGGCTTTGATTAATTAATCCAGACATGTGTATTGTTACAGGGCTTATCCCCAATTGGTTGCTCTATTTATTTAAGGCAGTGAGGACTGAGCCTCACTGCTGGTTATAGCGTTTCTGACCCAGTCTTCCTAACCTGCTCCTGTTTGCTGTACCCTGTCCTGTGGATACTCTGTGTATGACCCCTGCCTGGACTTTGAACTCTGCCTGTTTGCTTGTGACCCTGACCCTTTTGGCCTGTACACTGGACTCTGCTACTTTGCCTGTGACCCTGACCTTTGGCGTGTTTATTGACTACCCTGCTTGCCTGTGACCCTTGACCTCAGCTACCATTTGACTATCCACTGCTTTCTACCCAGTCTCCTGGTCTGCCACTGTTGTCTGCATTAGCAACCTACCCTACATCTGGAGTTAGGTCCTGAGGGCATCTGAGTAACTGTGAGCGCAACCAGCTCTAAGGGAAGAGCGGCTGCTATAGGTGAAAACCTCCGCCATCTAGTTCTGTGGGTTGGTGATCAGATCAGCAGCCTAACAGGTGGGGGGTAAGATGCTACCCAATGCTGAGAAGTAAATGAATCTATTGTTGGAGTGGAAAGGGGATATGGAAGAGACCAACTAGTTGAAGCAGCAGGGGTAAGACTCCCTTAATGCTGCTGGCGGAAAAGTCCAGGAAATGGGTGGAGTAGTTGATGAGGGCTGTAAATTACTGGATTGTGGATCTATAAGAGGGGTATAATCCCCAGTGCCAGTAGGGTTGGCATCTGAAAAATCAGTATGCGTTGCACGTGTCCTGTGTAATATAGGGGAACAGGAATATTGTATGGAGAACAATGAGGAAGAAGGGACCTGTGAATATAACAGGGGTGTGGTAGAGGCCTGATAATTCATATGCTCAGAAAAAATAGGGCAAGATCTTCCTCTCATCCAACCCTCGGGCATGAGGCAGGGGGTTAATCTATTGTGTAATACATTATAGCTAATAATGTGATGATTTAGCCAAGGAGTAGGGGGGGTTGAAACCTCTTCCTCCACTATTCTCCAAAGTATTTTCACTTGACATTAGTGGAGAGGGCTGAGAGTGTCAGCCCAGAGGAGGCCCATAAGCATAAGGAGGAGTTGTATCCCTCATTTGTGTAGTTGTTTTATTATTTTGATGAGGGCTTCTGCCTCTGAGGGATGGCATGCAGACCCCCCTAATCTGTCTCCTACTACTAGCATAAAGAGGGGAAGGAGATCCCCTACTCTGCCTCCTGTGTGCCCCTGTGATGTTTACCTCAGCTCCAAAACTAGACGGCCTCGCTGCCCACTCGGGCAGGCCGTTACTCCCCCCAGCGTCTATAGTCCCGACGGAGCTCAGACACCGGGGAACTTCCTACTTTATGCCCCCACCTAAGCGACTAACATTTGTCAGCCGCCTTCAATTAGTGTGTCGGCACCAGGTGAGATGAGAGCCGCAGGGGTCTGCTGGGAGGACGTTCGACGGCTCACTGACAGAAGATGGGAGCTGTCTGTGAGGCGCGCTGGGGGGACAGAGGATCTCCTAGGTCTAGACATGCTGACATGTAAGCAGGGCAAAAAATTACAAAGAAGGGATGAATGAAAGAAATAGGGAGGAAGAAAATGTTATAGAATGTCGGTGAAATGAAAGAACTAATTGAAGGGAAAGGAGAGGGGATGGGGGGACACTGAGATGAGAGGGACAGGTAAAGAAAGAAAAGCTGACAGAAAATATAAGAGGAATACCAATAGGATACTAGTAATAAGCAAGAGGAAGAAATAAAAAAACAATTAAGTAAAATATATTATATAAAAGATACAAAATCCTATCTGATTGTGCAGCAGCTCCTTCATATGGAAAGTGCGGGAAAGAAAGGCCCCAGTATTCCACGGGGAGTAATATGAAGAGAAAATTATGCCACTCCCCATGGATCCTATTGACTGGATATCAGAAAAACTTTAACTACGAATGGGTAAGTGCATGAAGTTCATAAACCAATGCTTTTAAGTGCCTTCAGCTTAATGACTTCACTTAACATTTAGTAATGCAAATAGACAGCTGCAACTTGATACACTAATAAACTACTAAGGACAATCAAAACAAAGTAAAATATTCAACTGTCCCAATATAGCTTTTGTTAGTTAATTATATACTTATTTATACACATAATTCATAATTCAACTAATTAAACTAATTACATGCAACTTAATCTAATCTTATATATCTTTAACTAATTGCTAAATGTAGCTGTTACATGTTTTTGTGTACTGCTTAGAGAGGAAATCCACCCAAAATATAAAAATAAGCTTTGGGTAGAGTTGAAGAAGTTAATGTAGAAAATTAAATTATACAAACCTGTGGAATGGGATGTTGCAAATAGAACTGTTGAGGACCCCAGCAGATACAGCGAATGTTTTTATTACCACATTTAATTTATATGGAAATATCATGTATGTGTCTCATATAAATAGGACAGCAAAACTGTGGATCACAATGAAGACTATTTCCATTACCGGTACTTTATCATTTTCTTTTCTCTTTGCTGTTATGTCTTGCAAACACTGGCACTCACTGCCTCCATGACTTGGATGTTACTGTAAGGGGTTAAACAGGGTTTCAGCCATACTAGCCTACTCTCCTGGAATGTCCGGGAGACTCCCAAATTCTGGGTAGGGCTTCCGGACTCCTGGGAGTGCAGGTAATTCTCCCACATCCTGCCCACTTCCTAATGAAGTGGGCAGGATGTGGGGGTCAATGATGCGATTTGTGAGGAATCGCGTCATTTCGGCCCCGCCTACATCAACAAAATGTAAATTACGTTGCGGAACATGATTGGCCCATCCCACCCCTTTCGCCCTCCAGCCATGCCCCCTCCCCCGGGAACTTCTGGAGGTAAAAAAATATATTTGGCAAGTATAGTTTCAGCACTTCATTTGTACTATCATGACGGCTTCAGATCTAGCTGAATCACTCCCTAAAGCAGTTCTCTTGCATCAATACACAACTTAAATGCTGCCATCGCCTACTGTATTTAGTCAAAAGGACCCTGAAAATTTGCTGCACAAATGTATACGCTGTCACATGCTGGAGGATTGGCAGAATTGGAACATCTTCAAGTTAGCTTCAAATCCACAAGAATAGTTTGTCCCGGGGTTTTAATCCCAAACTTTTCTTCCTCAGCCCCCTCTCTTGTGATGTCACTGAATGGAGACTATGCTAACAAAGCTTACTCCAAATTTGTCCCCAACACACTTCCGTCAGAAAATCTTGTCTATATTTTGCAGCCATGCTGTCTGCCCAGTGACTGAAGCAGACTCCACCCACTGTCTGGTCAGACCCACCTCCACTCTAATTGACCAGATGGCACCTTATTATACCAATATCCTCATGTTTTCACAAAGACCTTGATTTAAATAGTTACCCTATATTTCTAGCAGAAGAGGAAATGATTTATCAGATTGAAACCCACCAACTTGGTGACAAGCTTATATTATAAGATCCTGTACCTTGAGGAGACAGACAGCTTACTAAGGTATGAAAAACTTTTCCTTTCAAAAGGACATGTGCATAGCCTGCTGTAGCAACTGGACAAGGGAAGATTTAAATGAACTCCTGTCCTACCTGCTTTCAATTAGTTTACATGTTAGAAAAAAAACCTCATTGGGGAAAAATCAAATATTATCTATCTATCTATCTATCCATAGTTTTATTTTATCTCTTGATTGGGTCTCAACCAGGACAAAAAGCATTAATATTAGGTTAAAAAAAAAACAAGTTCTATGGCAACTACACCATACACTATGCTGCAAAGAAGCTGTGAAATGCATTAACAGAGGACAAACACAAGGTTTTCTCTACCTTTTTGACTAGCAACTTTTTTCAACCCTGTGTGATGAACTCTAAGACTAGCTATTGCCTAATAAAGCAAAAAAACTGACAGCTATTCAAGTTTTACACACTTTCTTTTGGCTCAGTCTCTCACTGATATGTTGTAAGCAGGGGTGGAAAAATGCTGGCCGGTCCCCAGGCGATGCTGCCTAAGCCTCCCAGACCCCATGCTCTGCTCTGAAGAGAGCAGAGAGGTGGTATCTTCTGATGATGTATGGTGCGGTGCATGCAAGTTTCAGAAGAGTATTCCGCACTGCTAATTTCAGGACAGCGAGGGCTGCATTGGACCTGGGGTTGGGTTCACAGTAGTTTGGCTTTGTGTATATTCCATATTGCAGATAATATTTTAGCCCAGCCAGTTCCAGTGGAGGTCATTGCAAACTGGACCTGGTGAACTGTGCAAAATGCTTTCATTTGAGCCTGCAAATCACCCCCCCCCCCCCCATATTAAATTAAATGTCTTAGATTTCCTTCTAAAACACTACTTGTCTTTGTCTCATTAATGGGTTCAATTAATCACAATAGTGCTGAGACATCAGGACTGTCTTTAGTACATATGTGTGTGCGTGTGTGTGTTTGAAGCTTTATTTTACATCGGGCAAAGTAGGAATGATTGAAATCACAGCAAAGTTCCTCTGATACATCTGTGTAATGAGATTTCAGAGAGCTAAATAGCAGGAGATTAATTACGTACAGTAGCATAGTGTTTTCTAAACGATTAATCTCATGAGATTCAATTGCGTAGACTGAATATCGCTCCTGTAGTTTAGCTGAGATATTAGTTTTAATTAGTGTACAAGAGTGTTTCCCAAGGCACCTTCAGAAAATTCAAATTTCCTTCTACGGAGATAAAATTCCTGATGTAGTCGGTTAGATGCATTTACTTGCACATGATTAAGAAATCTAATAGCATAGTTATAAGGGCTGTAGAAGTCCCACTTGCGACCAGGTCCTTGGTGCATCCCTTACATGCCTTAGATCCTAATGAGACCTGTGAAATGCCCAACACAGTGGGAGACAAAAGAAGCAAAGACACCCACAAAGCATTGAGCAATAACAAATGGAGACACATAAATGACAAAGTGTGTGTATTAGTTACATTTAATATCTGCATTTCCCTGCCCATTATACTCTACCATTATATTATAATCTGTGCTCCTGTCACAGGAGCGGTGATAGTCATGTTTCCAAAGACGAGAATTGCGACAACAATTACACTGACACAGTGGCGGATCCAGGGGGGGGGGGGGGGCGATCAGGGCGATCGCCCCCCCCTAGCAGGGGCTTGCTGCCGGCGGCTGCACACTATGTGCAGATCCGTTCAGCAGAGAGAGTTATTGAGAGAGTCCTGCCCAACTGCTCTGATTGACACAATCAGAGCAGCCGGGCAGGACTCTCTCCCTAACTCTCTCTGCTGAACGGATCTGCACATAGTGTGCAGCCGTCAGCAACCTTAGGTGTCAAAAAGGGGGCGTGGCTAAATCGCCCCCCCCTAAAATCACCCCCGGTACAATTAACTTCTGGATCCGCCCCTGCACTGACAGCAGTATGCCGTTGAGTAGAATCCCGGCACATAACAAATATAAACTTACCATAAAAGCGACTGATAACATTTCAGACATGTCGCATATAAATGCAAATAGCAGAAAATGCAGACAGTGTGATTCTCGTCACATTCCCAGTTTTAAGGGGGCAATGCCAGGACCCGGCAACATAAACCCGTTATTAATTATACATGCGCGTCCTGCTAGAACTCATAGTCATGAGTTTAACATAAGGTTAATTTATGTAAGTGGGGGCAGCGGCAGACTGGCCAGGTTGTCAGCTTGCCTGTTGGCAAATGGGCCCTCTGGGCCCCTGATGAAGTGTCCCCCCCTTAAAACATTAGACAATATGTTAAAAATGTTAATGTCCTTTTAATAGCTTGAAAATATAATAGAAGCTCCAATTTTATTACTGTATGCGACTAAAATTTACGTTGCATTACTAGTTTAATAAGATCATTTTTCGAGGATACTTTATATTTAAGAATATAATAAATAACTTGTCTCTAAAAAAAATAATTCGGATTCAGATTATGTGAGACCGAAGCATATGTTATATAGGCTCAGATCTTTACTATTGCGACTGCGCAATGAAGCTTAGCCGGGAATCCCAGCCTGCGATTGTGACGTGCAGCCGGAGTCAAATCTATTGACATGCTTATCAATGATACAATATTCAGAAAACTTTGACGCAAAAACAAAACAAGAAGCAAATGTTTTACTTCAAAGTCTTCTAAAGTTTGAAACAATATTGACAGCATTTAGCTACTTGTAAATATTTGAAACTACAGCCCCGTTATCAAGATGGTGTAGATATGTTTACTGCATGGCGTTTAGTAGATTCAGCTACAACAAAGTTGAAGGAACAGACAAAAACATTTCATAACGTTCCCAGAAAGGCATCGGATTTTGTAAATAAATATAATGACAAGATTTTACAGACAAATATGCATTAAAATAAAACATTGGAAATTGACTCTTTGAAAACAACATTGCCAGTTAAGAGGCAGTGGAAGAAGAGAAGACTGGCAGATGAGCTCATAGATGATGAAGGAAATTTCTCAGATTCTCTAAATGATTATTGAGGAGTTGTGTTTAACTTAATAATGGACCACATTGTCCAGTCCCTAGATTCACGCTTTGTACAACACAAAAAGATCTATAAAGATTTATCCTGCTTGGACCCAGTTTGGAACTATTGCAGAGAAGGACCTTGAAGATGAAGTATTTGAAGATATTATTAAGCTGTCTCTACAAATCCGCAAAGATCAAGTAATATTGGAATTGTTTTCTTTTGCTTCAAACTTTGCTGTATTAAGGCTATTACTTAATGATGGTGAGAATATGGATTCTAGTTGCAACAAGTGTAAAATTTGCAGCACTTGCCCATTGTGTGTACTAAAAATTATGGCATCCAACAGACTTCATGACAAGGCAGATGATAACCTTTATAAACTTTGTAAACTCATCTGCACACTATCAGATACTCAAGTCCAATGTGAGAGGACATTTTCAAAGCTAAAGATCATAAAGACATGACTAAGAAATTCATTGTCTGAGGAGAACTTGGAATCATACTGTTATGGTTCTGTTCAAAACCAATTCCTTGATTACAGCCATGGAGCCAGACACATGAAATAAATGTTTAAACTGTTTATTGCAGTAAAGTAAAGTCCAGGTAAGGCAAAAATAAACAGTAACAGTTCAGGCTGAATGGAACAATGGATTTCCAGATCTTGGCAAACAAGCAGTAAATAATAAAGAAATGCAGCAGATGACTTAACTGAAACCAGTTTGTATTAGCAGCCAGAAACATGCAGGTAATCCAGGAACAGAGCAACACATGAGCAGGCTAGGAACATCAATGACCAGCAAAGGATTCAGGAATAAGCAGGCATATATAGGCCACAGACAGGTGAGGATAATTAATTAGCAGGCTAGTTAACCCCTAATAGAGGTATGGCTGGACAGCAGCTCCTCTGGAGAATCACAGATACTGCAGGGTAATGTGCACACAGGGTAACAAGGCAAATCATAACACAGGGTAAAATGCACACAAAGAAACAGGGCAGATCAAAAAATACACACAAAGAAACAAGGCAGATCATAACACATACATGTTACTGTCCATAGAAAAGAAATTGTTAAATGAATTGGATGCAGAAGTAATTATTGACAGATTCGCACAATCATCTAATGAACTCAAGCAATTGCTCTTAATACAGTGGATTGCATGAAATATGATTTTGAACTACCTGTTAAAGTGTAAAATGTTCAGTACATGCAAATTATAAAAAATATCCACCATATCTTTAAAATAAAAAGTAAAAAAATACTTAAAGTTTGATTATAACAATTATGTGTATTTACATTTAGTATCTAATGTATACTGCCGGTAATATGTATAATGTATGTACACTGTAATTACTTTAAAAAAAATAATTGTACCTTTTTTCCACTTTTTTCTATTTTTTAAAATTTTTATTTATTTATTATAATAATTAAATGATAGTCTTACAGTTGTGGATGGGCCCCTTTTGTCTCCTGGCAACTAATATATTTAGACAGTACGCCACTGAGTGGGGGGAGGTAGTTCATATGGTCTATTATGTTCTTAAGGGATGTGGATGATACACATGACCTTTTGCCCAGCTTGGTGAGGGACGGTAGAGGGATTCTTATTGAGATGGCTTAAAGTCTTTGTTGAGTTTATTTTATAGTAATAATTAGTACTAAACTGGTCAAGAAAATATTGAAAGGCAGGCAGGGGTGATTCCAGGTTGGTGATTGCAATGAGTACATCATTGGTAAACAAGCACATTTTGGGAGATATGTTATGGATATCTGGGCCCTGAATGTTCCCTGTGTTTCTGATTGCCTTGTCAAGGGTTTCCATGATTTATTTGGCATAGTTCTTGATGCCAGTTTGGAGGAGAGCCAAAGGTTGGTAGTTTTGACATTTTGTAGGATCTTTATCAAGCTTAGATATAATTACTATAGTTAGGCAAGGTTGTTGTTTGAAAAAAAGCCAAGTGAGCAGAGGAGAGTAGAGTGCAGCGTGGGACTGTTACAGCGAGCTAGGGAGCTTGGCCATTTTGGGCAAATTGCGAGCTATGTGAATTCAGGCAAATGGATTGTGTAAGTAAATATTAGTTTTATTTAAACAAATCCCATTTAACTCCACACATAATTATGGAGGTGATTTAGAATTGAACGCTCAAGCAGTCACATCTCATAACTTTGTGCTTCATATAACATTTGTTACACTATGCATGCACAAAACAACTGCCAGTAATTTGCTATGCCCATATCTAACACTTGGCCATTTGAGCTTCAGTGGTGTTCAAGAGCAAGTGCAGTACAGTAATGCATGTAGATGCAAGTTAAGTGTACCAATCTTATTTTAGATTACATGTATCTTAGAAACCAGTTCTGTAAATCTGCGCTGGTGCCGTTTGAGATCTCATGGTGCTAATCAATGACTATCTGCTTCTAATTCTTCTATATGCTAGATTTAAGATTGCACATATATTAAAATACAGATAAGAAAATGTGATTGTGCAGAACCATATTAGTGCATAACATATTCAGCAACTTTTATGTTCAACTCTAAAGCACTCCCTAAGTTTTTTTTTTTGGGTGGTGTTATCATTTAAAAACAGCAAAAGATGTATGAGAAACAACACAGGGAACCAATTAAAGCCCTCAAATGTGCAGAAAAATTATTTGTGTTTTCTGTGGTTTACAAATGCATCTAAATATAAAAATGTGTATCCTAGCACTGTGATATTTTGTTGTGTTGCACAGTGGTGAAGATGAATTGTAACTGTTACAAGGTATTCAAGCCAGTCAGAAGCCTGATTAATGTGTGAATAATAAGCCAGAAATAACAACATTTGATATAAAATATTGAAACATATACACTCTTTGGGTGCCTCTTCCCATCAGACCACACAGATCACACAGCTGTATTCCACATCAACACTTACAGTTAAAGGGTGTGTTAAATGGCCAGAGGGCATAGCGAGAGCATTCTAATCACCCCTTTAAAAAATTTGCTCAATTAACACATTTACTTTGATGAAAATGAGCTATCAGAATGAGTTACAAATAACCGAATGGATGAATGCAGACAAGGTAAAACTGCACGTGTCAAAGCAATAATTGGAATTAACGCTGGAGACCAATTGTCAGTAGCAGAATTAGTGCTGATTACACATATCACAGAAGGAGAGGCAACAGCTTTGGGAGGTGAAGAAACTCCTAAAATTTATTAGGACATAGACATAATTTGCACTGAGCTTTGTGAACCTACTGTGATAACAAGAACTATGGGGGGAGGTATTTAAAGAGAAAAGTATACATTTATTGAACAATTATGAAAAATATTCATTGATTTTTTTTTAAGCTTGCCAATTACTTTTAGAACTTCTTTTTGCTACATCCTGTATGTGGAACAACCACGGTTTGCTTTATTCTTTCTTTATTTAGGTGTTCCAGTAGACTTAAAAATGTTTCATCAAATTCTGTATATAAAAAAAACCTAAGAAATTAAAGGGATTATTGAAAAAAGATGATGAAGCAAATTAGGTTGATAACTGAATGCTCCTCCCCTGAACCCCTGGCAACATACAGACACAGAATTGTCAACAAACATTGAGGAACCCCAATCACCCTTTCTTACATCCTGTTCTGCCTCACAAGTTAAACATCACTCAAAATGCAGCTCCCAGCTCACAGAAAGCTCCTGGGTCTACTCACGGCTTGTACTCTTTGGATCATGCCTTGCAGCCTACTTCCTCCTCCTCTAGCTAGGACTGAAAAACTACTGATTGGAGCTACAATAGGGTGTGAATATTGAAGCACCTATGAGTCAACCACTCTCATGACTCTCCACATCAACAAGACCAAGAGCAGCCAGAGAAAGAGACCTATTGCACCTGGAAGCGCCCACCTACAGTGTCCAATTTTTACAATCTCTGGTGCTGGGTGCCCTCAGCAAATCCTCCTCACAGCAAAAGCTGCCTCTTCCATTTTCCTCAGCAGAACTTGTGAATTCCTTTGACAGCAGAACTCCATATTATTTTGTGACCTATTTCCACCTCCATTTAGAAAGGCCTCTGTACCATCTAGGTCTGAACCCCATTGTGGACCCACTCTTTCAAGACCCCTGCTCCACCAAGGTCTGTTCCTTCCTGCAACTCTGCACTCTCTAATACCTCAACCTTAACCCCAACATATCTCACCCGAGAGACCTGGTCCATCCAACCAGGCTGTTACCATCTTGGCCCATCCCACTCCCACCACAATAGGCACTGACATTACCAGTTTTCATCCATACATTCCACCCATACATTCCACCCTCAGAGCCACAATTGTACTCATGTCTGAATATCCCCTCCTTCTAGATTGTAAGTTTACAAAAGGAGGGCCCTCTCAAAGCTCTGTCACACAACTGTTTCTGTTCTCATCCAAATCATTATGTTCTTTAGTCATAACTTGTTTCTTGTTTTAGTTGTTTGTATGCACATTTTTTATTATTGTATGTTTGTTTCTATGTATCTCTTATTTTACCTTTTGAGATCAACAATCTGACTGCCTCACCTGCTTTGCATCATGTGTTTTTGTAAAGTGCTTGTTTAGTTTTGTTATATGTTTGTTATCATGTATTTTTTAAATCTTTTTCAGCACTTGCATGCAAACGGATTACACTGTAAATTATATTGTTTGATGGCTTATTTCATAGATGTTGCAAGAACGCAGGACACGAGCCTTATCGACTTACAAGGGTTACTCTCATGCTAATACATAACCGCAAATATCCAGTTTTTCACAGGTCTGTCCTAACTTTCAATCTACAAAGAGATGTGGCTTATCAAATCAATTCTTACGTATATGACTTTATAATATTTGTGCATAGTGTTGAGTTCGAGTTGATACATCATATATGTCTTCTATCATGTGAACACAAATCCTTGAATAGTTTTAGAATACCTCTTAAACATTTCATAAATCTTTAGAGGTAAATTTATCAAGCTGCGGGTTTATCTAGTTATCATTTATTTAGTATATTCTACAAAATGACAGAATCTGATTGGCTGCTATAGGCAACATCTCCACTTTTTCAAACCCACAGCTTTATACATTTACCCCTATTTTTTGCCTATGTTTCCTTCTTTATTGAATTCAAATTTGCTATTTTGGGCAAGTTTCGGCTCAGCAGCCTATTTTAAAGGAACAAAATGCAGGTGGCCCAGTGACTCAGCCCAAAGTAGCCCACTATGAGACCAGCCCGGGGGGCAGATGCCTCCCTGCCCCGCAGCCCAGCCAGCCATTGATTATTGCCATCATGCTTTTGTGGGCCCTGCTAAGGACCAATTTGTCTTCGGTTCCAAACAGCAGCTTTGTTAATAAACTTGTCTAACTTTAGACCAAATAATCTTCTTTATAGGGCAGAAAAAAATAAATTGTGACTGATTCATTGGGGTCCTCTGAACTGAAGAACAGAAGATTGTTTACTTGGACTTTGGGTACAATATGGGCTATAGAAAAGAAGATTTTATGGACATTTGGAATACACATATTTGGGTGGCTTTATTATTTTTGGACGACTTCAGAACCTGGAATGTTATTATTTTTGGACAGCTACAGGACCTTTGTAAACTTATGGTTTGTTTTTGTTATGGTTACAAGCCTTATTGGATTGAAAGCTTAGAAGATTTGAGCCTACACAGATGAAGACATCTGATGGTAAGTATTTAGGGTTTTATTTTTAATAATAAAAAGATGTGGTTATAATGAGGGAGTTGTGTTTTATTTTAGATTATTTTTATTAAAGTAATGTGGTAATAATGAGGGTGTTGTGGTTTATTTGCATTTTCGTTTACGGCACTACATTGCTCAGCAAGCCCTGGGTGTAAGGGCATGGAGGCACTTGTGGATCTCCAAGTACCAGTGTTCCCTGGCTACCATGGGAATGCTGGTGCTTGTAGTACTACAAGCACTAGCATGCCCAGACTGGTAATGGTAGCCCAGGATCACTGGGACTTGTAGTTCCACAAACTAAAATGGTGTTTTTAACTTTTTCACACATTTTATTACCCTACACCAAGGAAGAGCCCTAGTGCTTTCAGCACTGGGCTGGTTCTTCAAAGAGGGGGAAGCACAATTGGTTTTGCTGACCCCACTCCCTAGTGAATCTAGTTCAGTGCTGAACAGCCTGGGGTTGGTTTGCCATTGTGGCAAGGGGGACCCCTGCAGGGGCCAGCTGGGCTGGGAGGCCCCCCAGGCCAGTCCCATAGTAGTCTACGTTGGGCTGGGTCACTGGGCCACCTACATTTTTTTTCCTTTAAAAAAGACTGCTGAGTCAAGTCTTGTCCCTGCTGGATTGAAATTTGCTAGCACTCCCCTGGACCCCTGCAGTGTGTCCCCCTGCTATAGTGTCACCCATCCTGGCTGGTTGGCCTAGTGAAATAGGGGGGACCCCGCACATTTTCTTCCCCGATTTCGCTGCAACCAGCACTAGCCTGACAGACTAGGGTTAATACTGTTTTTTTTAAGTCTAGTTAAGTCTATTTTTTACCACTTGGGAGAGCCGGTGGGTCTGCCGACTAGCCCCAGAGCTAGAGCAAGAGATACAAATGAAATGGAAGGTTGCTTCCACGGCCATGGCTCCTTGCGCTCTGGTGTAGTCCGCTCTTATTTAATATTTGGATTCCTATTGTTCTGCCAATAACATTTTGTCCTAAGTTCTGGAGGCTCTTTATCCAGTTCTAACACCCTAGAGAAGGTCTTAATAAGATACTGGTTTATTTAAGATAAAATTAAGTTCAATATGGTCGATTCTCCTTCTATTTCACCTGAGCAAATTTAGCAAAAGGCTGAAGATATTTTAATGGTGGAGGCTTGAAAGGTCATGAGGTGTAAAGTTCAATTACCACTTTCAATAACATAGTCTCTATTTTATAGTCTATTTTATAATAGTTTTTAATGGTTTTCATTTTTAAAAAAAACTATTTATGTTGAGCACACAGCAACCAGACTTCTTACAGTGACTTGCTGTCATTTTTATACACAGTACCATATTGGAGCATGAAAAGCATTCTCTACTAGATAGCCTATTGCTTTGTTGTTGTTTTTTGCTTCCTCTAATAACAGTTGACTTTCTCTCCCTTTAGAGACCAGAAATGTTTATTTAAAAAGGTAAAATATAACTGACTACTACATAAAATTATTCCTCTTGTCCACTCTTTTGATCTATATGTGTCATAACCACGAGGATGGAGATGGTGACACCTACCAGTAGTAGGCGCTACTGAGTACTGAGGCGCAGTGTCTAACATGCCTCTGGTTTTCACCAGGGACCCCTGCAAGGAAGTATGGACTCCGCTGAAAGAGGCGTGCAGGTTGCGGCCCTCAGTATCAGTTAGCTGGAGAGGTGACCAGCGAGGAAGCGGTGATGGTGCAGCAGATTACAGGGTGGAGACCTGGATGCAGCAATGCACACACGAAGGATAGTCAGCAGAACTGGGTAAAAACCAGAGAGACAGTCACAGCCAAAATCAGAAGCAGGAGAATGGTCAGGAAGCCGAGTCAGAACCAGAAAAACCATTTAAGCCAGAATCAGGAGCCAAAGGAGAAGTTAGGAGCAAGCCGGGGTCAGAATCCAAATGAGCATACAGGAAACAGGAACAATCGCTGGAGCAAGGCAAAAGACCAAATACTCAAGCACCATAATGGTGTCAAAGTGATCTTTAAATAGAGGGAAGTACTCCTTGATTGGTGCTGTGGTTTTCGGTGGTAAAAACGCAACCAACCGCTAACCAGGGTAAGAATGTCTCTAGTCGTTATGCGACGAAATGTGCATGCGTGCAGATCAAGCCCGGAGAAGTGTCGTCGCTATGCGATGGAATGCGATGCTCTGTGCATGCGTGCGAATCAGGAGCGGAGACTGTCCCGTCACTATGCAATGGGACGCGCGCTCCGCAAGGGGGCAGGCGTCCGTCTAGAAATAGAAGCAGGAGGGCGCGTGACAATATGTGGTTTGTGTTTGGATCTGCTGGTGGTCCTATGATATAATGTTAATACTATCAGTAACCATCATTAGTTCATAAGCTATATCAATTATGACCAACAGATGGAGCACAAGGATACAAAAAGGAAATCAGATTCAATAAAAATAACACAATAAGATGTGATCAAACCAGAAATATTCCCAGAATCTGGTGTGATCATCTCTGATGTTTTAGCTATTGACCCTACAATTATTTACGTTTTGTGAAAAAATCTTTTTTTGTCAGTTTCAGTCTTTTTAACATATAGATTATTATTATATAGCACTAGCATACCTTCTACAATTGGGGACAAACACACTAATAAGCGATGCTTTCAAGCTTTCATTCTATAATAGTTGAACTGTGTTGGCTCCATGTATGATAACTGGTAATTTGATTGTTTTAATATATGTGTATTTATTATAATATTCATTTTTGGTGGCTCTTGTTTATTTGGCACTCTAATATAATGTTGTTGTTTTTAATTAAGTTTTTGTGCTTTTTTAAATAATATGTCAAGATTGTAATAAATGTAGAATTACTATGTTATTTCTCATTTTTCTAATTTTCTTTTTTGCATCAAATTACTGAATAATGCTGATGAATCAACAATTGATTCTAACTTTTTATTGCTACCCTTTTTTGGGGTTGTATCCATATTATCTTGATGATCAGTACAATTATGTTTACAAAGCATTAATAAAAATAAAATTCTGTGATATCATTTGACTGATTTTTTTAAATTTTTCTTCCAAACCATGCACAAATGAAGGCTGGACTTTGTATGACAGGGCAACCCTTTAGCCATTGTTCGTTTCTAGAGAGAACACAAAAGCACTGAAAGAATGGGCTTCTTTAAGTTATGCAGCCCACAAGAGAACTTGCATGCTAATGTGTGGTAAGCAGGGAGGTTAAATGATCTTGAAAAAAGTACCTTCCATTGCTTCATATTTATATCTACTAATTGAGTGAGGGTGGGAGCTTAATGGGGGGGACTACTATTTTATTGGTCAGAGGTATTAATGTTATGTGGAAGCTGGTGGGCTGTATTAATATTATCTGGGGATCAGAAGGTAATATTATTGTTATGGGGCTGAATGAATGTTATTTGGGGGCTGGAGGAGTGTATTAATATTATGTGGTGGTTCTTTATTAACTATGGGAGTTTCTAATATAACAGAGGTTGATGGGAGCTATTAATATATGGTTGGGTTATTAATGCAATGTGGGGTCTTTGTATTAAATGAGACAACAGGAACAGTAGGTAGTGAAAGCTGCAAGAATAGGTAGAAGAAAGCATCTTTGTTTGCCAACTGTCCTGATTCTGATTGGAGAGACCCGATTTTGGGGGACTGTCTTGCTCAGTCAGGGCTTTCTACTGACTGCAGGGATAATCAGGAGTCATGTCAGACTGCTCAGCTCATGAAAAGGGAGCACCTAGTAGTGGTGCATGCTCCGCCTGTGTATTTGATGGAACTAAAATGGTTGTAGGGTGGCCTAGCACTGCCTATAGTTATAGCCATACGCTTCCATTGTGGCCACCCCACTCCAACCAGGAACCAATACCGGCAGTGTGGTGGGGCATACATTGCATGGCTTTCTGCCATTTTTACCCATTCAACTGACCATCTGGTCCCACCCTCAACATGAGGTTTCAGTCTGGATTAATTACGGGAGTTGATGACTTTTCCATCCACCCATCCAGACCAGTGTAAAACATTATATAAAAGGAGGGCTAGTAGCCCATATAAAACACTGTAAACTTGTATACATGTATGCATTTGAAGGACTAACTTTTAGAGAAGCTAGTTCAGAGATCCTGAAGAACAACACCCTGCTAGCTACCCAACAGTTCTGAACCAATGTAAGCAGTTGAGAAGGAGTCAGCCAGAACAACAAGCAAAGAGGTCTTGCAGCAGCTAATGCGTTCTCAAGACGCATGAGCAGTTTCAGGTGCTGTATAAGGAGTCTAGTGTTGGGGTGCAGGTTGGGCTGCAATTGATACTCACATGTAGTGAGTGGCTGGCTCTGATAAGTGGTGCCAATAGAAGCGGTCAGTGATGAATAGTTGCTGAAACCAGTAGAACTCTAAAAAAAATCTTGGTGGGTCAGGCAAAGTATGCTTATCCTGACACAAGAAAAAACATGCTGAAATGAGCAACACAACTTCATTGGAAGAAGCTCAATTATGCTTCATTGGGTTCAAAACATTAAAGAGCAACCCCCTCCTCCCTTAGTAGGAGCATATTTTGAAAATCAGAAGGGTATAATGCCTTCATATTATGTTCCTGTTGATGTTGACACAAACTCAGAGGCACCAACAACAGCAACAGTAGTAGTAGTAGTGGTAGTGATGTCATCTCGTAAGGGATAGGAAGGATAATATAGTCAGTAAAATGGCTGTAGTTGCAGGGTATGCTCTTGAAATAACATATGCAATATTTTTTTAAAAAGCAAATATAAGATGTTACATAAAGTAGGGAAAGTACTTCCAAAGCAATAGCAGAGTTGTCTATTTAATGGCACACACTAAAATGTATGTAACATAATTTAGGTGTAATGGATTCAGATTATGCCTACATTTTGCACCCAATACAAGTTAAGAAACTTTAATATGGTCTTTTTTTTATTCTAATAAAAAAAATTCAAGAATATTATTTTTTTTCCAAATAAAAGTGTGAGCTCTGTGGTTAACTGACAGGTAAGGAGCTCACCATCATTTGAGGTGAAACAGGAGAGGTGCTGGACCTGCTACTCGGACTCCAAGAACTGTAATAAAGCAGACCCTCTAGTTCAAATCAATGGCATTTCCAGGTGTGCCCTGCACAAATGTGTCAGGCAACTGACAATCCCACCATGTAGTAGTTTGAAGAATACACAAACAGTAGTAGGATGTGGCTGGTATTGCTGCCTATGCTATGCTGCATGCTCAGGGACAGAAGCAGAAAGTCCAGTTTGAGAACCACAGGCACCAGTTAATGACAGGGGTAACAAACACATCATCCACCTCTGTGAAACCAGAAGCAGTGCTAGGGTCAACTGGAACAGCATTTCTAACACCTATAGTTCCTTCGCAAGCTGTCGTGTCACTGGGTACAGAAGCAACAGTGCCAGCAACAACCAATGTTTGGAATACAAAGCCTCATAGGCCTCCTATTCCACACAACCTCTTTATGTCTCAATAACAAGGACTAACGTGCAAAATAGGATGATTGCATCAGGCTAATAATGTGCTTTACCAGTTCTTCACCCGGCACTGTCGCTCCCTCCAAATGGTACTTACAGATTGAGTGAGGCTGCAGGAGGCAATACCTTCACGAATCCAACCTGGTGCCCTAAATTGGACTCAACACTTGGAAAAGCAACCGACAACCTGGCAGCTGCTGTGTCACTTCAGCTACCTTTTAAAATAACCAGTGAGACACCACAGAAGCTCTGCATGGACTGGTCATTTAAAAATTTAGGAATACTTTTTTGAAAACGTTTTTTTTTCAGTTAGTATGATTGAAATTTTTAAAGTATGCATTTAACGTTTTCTCAAGAGAGTGTCGTCCCATGACATGAAATGAATAAGGAAGAAGTCCGGGCGGAACAAAAGTCACAGTGAAAATTCCACTCCAAGACCTTTTTTTATGCCAAGTTTTGCTATAGAAATGTGTGTTATTCTGCAATCAAATGCAGAATCAGTTGAATATTCTGCTGAACACGTTTATCTCCAGTCTGTTTGGAGGTGTCTCTAGATGGAAAGTATATGCTGTGATTGGGTGTAGGTTTATTTAGGGTGAGTGTCATGTCTAAGAACATGGTATCTTCAACAAGAGAGCTCTAGATACTGCAACTTTTCATCTTTAGTAGTTTGATTAAGTCAGAAGATTGTAATTAATGGCAATAGATGCACTTTAACTGCTATGGTGCTGAGGACAAAAAGGAAAATTTTACAATTAATTAAGGATAACGCCATGGTGGTAGATTTCGTAGACCTTCCTTAAGGGAGAAGAGAAATGTGTCAACAGTGGCTGGGGTGTCATATGATTTATTGTGCCCTCATTCCCGTCCTCTTCTGTGAGATTTGCAGATTTTCTTGGGAGTCCGGGATGACTACAAGGAATCTGGGAGTCCCTCAGACATTGCAGGTGAGTCAACAAAGTTGACTCAACATGTATGGATGATGCTATATATCGACTGAAGTGTAGGTTATATCAGGATATTAGTGCTTTATTTTTTACAATTACTTACGTGGGATTGGCGACTGTCCTCTTATAGGGGACTGCTGCCTGTATTTAGCAATGTCAAAAAAGCTTGTCTATGTATGGAGACTAGACTATGGTAGCTCCAAGTACAGCACTAAGCCAATCATTTCTGCAGCCAGAGTTAATAATAATGACAGTTTTTCTTTTTAATTCTTTAAATTTATGGTATAACGTATGTTATAGATGTAACTAATACATAGAGAGTTTTAGGCCACTTGCTAATGGAGGTTGTTCTAAAGTGGACACTTCCTTCAGGGGCGCACGCAGAATTGTCAGGGGCAGGGTTCCCCGCCCCCCGACCCAAAAAAACAAAAAAAAACAAAAACACACGGCTGTATATCGGCAGCGCTGTCCTATACAGCAGCCGCGGCGCTGTCAAAAAAGCATCTGCAGCGGACGCTTCTTTGACAGCGCCGCGGCTGCTGTATAGGATAGTGCCGCTATGGCGGCCACTTAGTTAGCGCAGGGGGGGGGGGTTTCTGGAGACTCAGAAACCCCCCTGCGTGCGCCACTGCCCAGTGGAGCAGGGGTGTCTAAGAAGCACAAGTGCTTGTAGTTGTCAATCAGTGAATTTGTATGCAGGAAACTAGGAGGTATAGGGCTGGAATTTTTGCAAAGTATATCATTATATTGGTCAGCGGAAGCATGACTGTGATGTAGATTTTTATGGTAAGTCTGCATTATGTTTTTATAGGCATTCTTTAAATCGGATTTATTTTGTCGGTATAGTCGTTGTCGGTGGCATCAGTGTCATTATGATGACAACAACCACCGCATCCTGTGACATCATGAAGTACCTGCATCCAGTACATTGAATTTAAATAATTACATGAGCTTCTTATTAACTTCTCTCCAGACCAACAATTAAGTTAAAAATTCTTAAGGTATTTATAACACAGAGAGATTTGGATACCGTTTTATAGCTGATTTTACTAAAAATGGTACGGGTATTAATCATATTATGTTGTAATTAGGCTTTTACTTGGGCTGTACTATTAATGTTAGATCATTAAGAACGGCACAACAGATACTCTGCACATTACACTTTTTGAATTTAATGATATTGTAAGGCAATCAGTTTGTGATTATCAAGTATAAAATCCTTTACATACCCCATGCAACGTCTTTGATCTGCGCTTCCTTCATAAATACCCTACTCATACATAAGGTCATTTTTCAATCTGCCAAATATTCTGCATTTGTGACAATTTCTATTACCAGTGCATCTTATATGTAAGTCATTTTGTAAAATTTGCTATGACATTACATGATTATTTTCGAGTTAGTAAGGCTGCAAAAAAGATACAGGTCCATCAAGTTTGACCTTGAATAGAGTGGAAAACACACCAAACACCCAGTGTGACTGTTGCCAATTTAGACTCTTTTCTTTGGTGGAGTGCAAATGACTTCCTGACCATATAAATGGCATTCAGATACATGTTATGGATTAATCAGCCCTATAATGTAGAAATTACTAATTATAGCCATAGTGGCAAGGAATTCAGCAGCATAACCACTCTTACAGTAAAGAACCCCTTCCTATGCTGTTAATGAAATATTCTTTCCTCCATTTGCAATTGGTGACCCCTTGTCCTCTGTATAGTCCTTGGTATAAAAAGTGTGTTAAACAAATCTCTGTATTGAAGTTGGACATCATCGTTAGAATGTTTCAAACTTGTTTGTGTGGCTGCTTTTATTAATGTGCCAACTGTACTTAGTGCATGTGCAGTAAAGATAATTGAGGAAGTGGGACTGAAAAGACTGGTTGGAGGTGATCACATCTGTTAGCTTTGCGTGTCAGAGACTAGCTGAGCTGGCAGCTGTGGGGGAGAAGCAAGTGCCCACAAGGTAGGGAGGAGCAGCAGGTCTGGTTGGAGTGACAGGGTGTGTGTGTCTCTGTAGAGATGCTGGAGACACACTTCACATCCTTCTAGTCACAGCACTTTACTGTCAATGGAGCATAAAAAGTCAGAGCCTCTTGTCTCTGCTTCATTGAACAACAGTGAGACTATAGAAGGCAGCACTGCAGACCAGAGACAGAGAGGGACACACTCAGAGAGACAGGGTGTAAAAATAACCACCAGGAGATCAGAATCTGCTAAAAGACAGTGAGCAGGATGGAGAGAATTGGACTAATGAGTGAAAAATAAAACTGGAAGGTAGGTGCTTGAGGTACAGAGAATTAGAGACCAGCAAGCGATATACAGAGTACAGTAGCAGTTATCAGTAAATAATGACAGATGAGAAACAACAGGAAATGGAGAAATAGATAGATAGATAGAGTTGAGATAGTAGATAGACAATATATATATATATATATATATATATATATATATATATATATTATAATACAATGTGTTTCATTCTGGATGCAGTTGAGAAACACTGAAATAATAAAACAGTGTAAGAATTAGGATGGTAAATAATAGAAGATATATAAAATGTACAAGTAATGAGGAAGCAACAGTTTTGGAGTGAGGTGAAAGATAGAGGAGAATGTGAAAGACCTGGGATGTCACTGTTACCGAGATTTCCAGCACATTTGGTGCAATTTTATCATCACTGTTAATTTCCTAATTGCTCTGCTCAGTGGAAATGTTAATGATCACAGCATAGCTTCAGTCTATCTGCAATGAAGAACAAATACACAGAGGATGGTTTTTATGAGGAATACAAATGATCGTTTCTAAACACACTGGAGCAATTAAAATATGCAACACTTGGATTAATGCACAAGAGAAAGTAAAAACTAAGATATGTCTACTAAAACTTTATTCTGCAGTACTAACATAATGTCCAGGTCATACGGAAGAGTCAAGAATTCATCATTAAGCATCATCTGGATGGAAGCACATGATTGTCACTGCATTTGTGAGATTGTTCTATGGAATTCTTTCTAAAAGACGTCATATTGTACTGAACATCTGCATGACATTTACCTTTACAAAACCTGATTATTTACTTGGGTATACTGGAGTCCATGACTTCTGAATGTCAACTTGTATTACAAGGATTCTCTATGGGAGCTGGATTTCAAAAAAAGCAAAATAAAAGTTTCTCTAAATGACCACAAAGAGGCAGTATAACCCCAGGGATTAGCATCACCAGCCCTTTATACTTCTTGTATGCCCTTAGGGGAAGTTTTGACACTTTTAAAATGTTACCTGTGGTTTTGTGTGTAAACCTTAGCATTACTGTTTGTACATATAGGGAAAAAATGAAGAGAAAAAAAACAAATTAAGAGAACTGTTAAGAAAAACCGAATCAGCTTATGCAGAGCAATAGCCATGCCACTCTTTTGCAATAAACAGCAGCTTGAGTAATTTAGTTATACCGACATTATTGGTGAGATTTACAGGTTGTAGAGCTCTGGATACAACAGAATTAATGGGTAGAACAGTAAGACAATCTACAGGTTTGTGGTTTCTGCTTGGAGTTCCACAGCAGCTGGAGAGCTACACATTGCCTATTGTTTTGTGTAAGACATACATTGATATTTGTTTGAACCACAGTGCCGTGAGTGATGTAAGAGGAAAACCGAACCTTACATTGTTGCAAACCATGAAAATAATCTTTATTGATAGTCTTATAAAAATGTACTAATGGCTAACATTTCTTTTTATGACACATTTTTTGTTGTGATTCTAAAATGTATCAAACAGTAGAAACAGTAGCATATAGAGCATTCCTATCCAATCTGTGGCTCTCCAGATGCTGTGAACTACAAGTTCCAGCATGCCTTGCCAATAATCACCTGGATATCTACTGGCAAAGCATGCTGGGGTTTGTAGTTTCACAACACCTAGAGAGCCAAAGGTTGGCCAGGCCTGATATAGAGGGCTAAAAGGAATCCAGGTACTGAAAATCGGGGGCTCCTTACCTTATTCAGACCATAACCAATTATCATGAATGCTATGTAAAATTTATTACTGTAAGAGATTGTTATCATTTGTACTGATCTCTATTTTATCCTTAATAACAGGCAAACATTTCACTAATGTTTCACTGACTGTCAGTAAATATATCAATGGTAGTAATCACTGTAATCAACATGGCTTAACCCCAATATCTGGGAATATGTAATTAATGCATAGTTAATGCCTCCTTTCTCTTCACGAACATGGTACAGTTTTGTTGCAATCATGGGTGGGTTGATTAGCAAGCAGGCAGAGGCCCTTTTCTTCTTACTGAGTCATATTTGCTCAGGCAGGGGTACGGATAAGTAAAGCATAAAGTAGCAGCAGTAACGCACAGTCCGCAGCAATAACCAGTAGGATCTATCCATTGACATAAAATGATGAAGGTTGTTGTTGCTGCAATGACGGAGAATGCATGTGAGATGGTGTTCCCAGGTATGTCCAACTATATTTATTTTGATTTACAATCCTTTTGGAGAGCAAAAGAAATCTTGCCAATTATGTATTGGGGAAATAATCATCATAAGATTGGTAAAAGGAAAGATCTCTTGCTTTGTTGTAACAGGCATTACCTGGAGGGGTTTGACTTTCAAACCTGTTTATGAGAACCTGACTCAGCGCCTAAAGATTACATGCAGAGTGGCTGATTGACTCACCTGTGTGTGGTTGCTATACATGTATTGCTCGATTAGGATTTAGAATGCAATTTATTGCTTAATTATTCAATCAGTCAAATAGTGTAAGTATACTGCTTTCTTCATTACATTTTAATTTCTGCATTTATTTATTTATTTTACTCCTGGGCATTATGTTATGCTCATATAACCTATCCTTTATTTCAGGAATTTGCATTGTACTTAATATACTATAAAGGACATCTTCTAAGAGAAAATGTTTAATTGCTTCTATTAGCTACCACCATTTCTGTCTGGTATTTATATACTAAAGTGAACATATAAGCCTAAACTATTTACTATTTCAGAGCCCTAGTTCTAGGTTCTAATCCATGTTGTGTGGTCTGACTATCCAGACGTGCCAAAAGAGCTAATTTTTATGACATTTGCCTAATTTAGGATTTGCCATTTACTTTATGAGTGGATTAACCAGGGCTAATACATTGATATGAAGCATACCTGAGGCAGCAACTGAATGGACATTCTTGTACCTTGCACAAATTACTATTCATGTATGACATGAGTATGCTGCTAAAGACAACTCAGGAGCCAGATATTTAAATTTAGGAGCTAGCATGATATTGTAAGGAGTCAGCAAAGATTTGCATTCACCATGTCATGGGAAGTGTCTTCAAGGTAGGCATCAAAAGTAAATTTTCAATGGCTATCTGGCTTTTAGGACTTGCTCGGCTTTAATCACTCTAGCATCTAGAAACAAAGTATAAAACATCAAATTAGACTATTACAGCAACCTAATGTGTGTCTGTTACACTTATTACTCATTATTTTGTAGTCCCCAAAGGTTACCTTGTTATGTATACACCCTGCTATTTTAGATCATAATTGAATCCAGGTTCAGTGAAAGTGAATTGGGAAATCCAGAACCAGGCAATTGTCTCTCCTTTGAAATGGGTCATCTTGGCATGTCCGGATTATCCACTGTTCATTGTTTAAGATGTTAGACTGTTCCATGAGCTAGATGCAGCACTGAAGTCTTTGTTATATAGTATTAATACTAATTTGTCATGTAATAGCGATCATACTGTAATATATATTTAGTCCCTCTAATAAAAATCTATTAATAGGAAATCTCTACAAAGAACCTTATCTCAGTTTAATAGAAATGAAGGGCTAAACCCAGGATACTTACCAACATGCTTGAAATCCGCTCTCTAACTTATGTCTAAAATTATGGAGAGCAAATGATTAAAATTTAATTTAAAACAGAGTTGTTTTGAAATATTCTGACCTTATCAGATTGACGTTTTCATACAGTAATCCATTTCATAATAATTCCTCCCTATATATTTAGACTTGCATGTGAAAGGGAAATCTTTTTACTGCATTTTGAAAATGCTTCTCCACATGTGCCTCAGCCCATATGCCCAGACGAATTTGTCCCTATGGGGAAGTTTCAGTTCCCCGCGTTGTTCTAAAGAACAATGCGGGGCGCGGCTCATTACCGTTACTATAGTAATTGATGAGCATTATTACTGTTAGTATGGTAATTTCAACGCTGATTTTTGCTCACGGCTCCCTGTTAAATTACCGTACTAATGGTAATGATGAGCGCCCTGCGTTATTCTTTAGAACAATGCGGGGAATTGAATCTACCCCTTTATGTCCCTTTCACCAGGAATATCTTTTGTACTTTGTATTTAAGTGAGTGAATATTAGTTATTTCTTTGGGACGAAAAATATTTTCTTTTGGAAACACATTGCCATAAATATATATATTTTTAATTTGTACAGGGAAAAATTAGTACAATTATGAAAGCAGGTACTTAGTCCAGCCTTTGTTATTTTTATGCAGTGTAGCCTCACAAATATATTGCTTCATTTATCCTACACAAGTTGTATCATTTAAAGGATGACTAATGTGTGTACAGATAGCACTGACATTTAATTTATTCTTTAAACCCCCGATGGGGAAACTTGTTTTTCTTTTTTTTCTTTTAATAGAATCAGCATGTTTTTACATGCAAAAATATTAGCTTTGTGTGTCAATGATGTGTAAGGTAATGTTAGAACATGTTAATACATGTTATAAAGGCAAGGACAGAGTGTAGATAGCCTCTATGGGTCTTATTAGGTCCAGGGACACTTCCATCTTCTATGGAAACCTTGGTCATGACAACAGCGATGTTCTCCAGGGATGGTAGAAAGGGGGACATTACTTTCCAAGCACAGAGTTCTATATTGAACATTGTGCATGAGTAATCTAACAGCCAAAAATGACTCATTATGGTTCCTGGCCATTAGACAGTGGCCACTGGGCAGTGGCAGTCAGTGAAAGCCTAATTCATGGTGGCTAAGTGGCTAGTGTGGAGTTTGTATGTTATCCCTGTGTTTGGGTGGGTTTCCTCCGGGTGCTCCGGTCTCCTCTCACACTCCAAAAACATACTAGTAGGTTAATTGGCTGTTATAAAAATTGACCCTAGTCTGTCTCTCTGTCTGTGTGTGTGTGTGTGTATGTTAGGGAATTTAGACTGTAAGCTCCAGTGGGGCAGGGACAGATGTGAATGAGTTCTCTGTACAGCGCTGCGGAATTAGTGGCGCTATATAAAATGATGATGATGATGAATATCTGCGCATTTGGCACTTGCAGTAGTATACTGCCAAAAAATCGACAGTACATCACTGTACTGCCTGATGTGCGAAGGCAACACACAGCCTGATGTCCAGTTACATCCTGCTATGTGTAGGATTAAGGATGTGTGCACATGGTATTAAGCCAACAATTCCCCTCTAGTTGAAATGCAAATGCAGCTCAAAACTGAACTATGTTGTTCCCTATTAGGATCATATGGGTCTACCCAGGTGAATACTAGACGGAGCATAAATGCAGCTTGCGGTATTTCCAGTTACACCCTTTATAGCATCTCCCTGCTTTGCCACCAGTGGCTGTGTGACTGGCACTAGAGATCAATAATCTCTTTATAAACGGGTTTGAGTTGCATTTTGTTCCATTTAATGGCAGTTGAATGCAATGCAACACAAATGAAGGGGATCAATGTACCCTAACAGTTGGTTATGTTTGTGTTGTGTATGATATGTTAAAAGGACTTTGAGAAATACAAGGAAAACTATTGCTTTGCACTTAGAGTCATTTTGGATAAGGAAAACATTTAATTGTGTTAGCCAATAGAAAACATAAAGTGGTTGATTGCTAAAAAATTGAAAAGACCTGACAGGACTGCTTCAGTGGTGCAAATTATTTGATACCAGAGCAAATTTTTGATGGGCTAACCAACCCTCTCCCTGCAGAATATAGAAAAAAATGAAGTTTAATGTATTTTTATTAGCCTGTTTACCCATAGAAATGGCCATGTTCCTACTATCTGACAAATTGCTGATGTTGGCTTCCTCTCCTTGCTTCTGTTAATTAAAGTAATAGAGTGACAGTCACGTGGTACTGTTGGTATCCATTGTGAAAATATTACTTCCAATTATATATGATGTAGAAAGTAGTATTTTAATAAATACACTAAGTGCCCAGTGACCGTTCTAAATAACAGAAACAGGGAGCAGGTGCTGACAACAGCAATCTCATGTGAGACGAGCATGCCCATTTATAATGGCAGGCAGTTTAATAGAATGACATTCAGTTTTATATTTTAATGACTTTGATCCTGTTCTGTAGGGAGGATGCCTCATTTTTAAAGCAGGAGGCAGCAAGGCCACCAATTCACATTCCAATTGAATTGACTGCTACACCTAGGGCTAGATTTACTAAGCTGCGGGTTTGAAAAAGTAGGGATGTTGCCTATATCAACCAATCAGATTCTAGCTTTCATTTATTTAGTACATTCTACAAAATGACAGCTAGAATCTGATTGGTTGCTATAGGCAACATCCCCACTTTTTCAAACCCGCAGCTTAGTAAATCTAGCCCCTAATGTTTTACCTCTGCACCACTAAAGACAAATAAGAACAACTTTTTCTTAAGCTCTGTTCTAAAATAACTGACCTTCCGTCTGCTCCTTCCAGTGTTTCTGGCCCTATCGCGCCCTGATAACCATAAGAGTTTTTCTTAATTGTCATTAGTGATCCTTTATCATAGAGTAAATGGAAAACAAAAAAAAATATATATATAACAAAATTTTGGGACACTATTACCCCTTAATCTGCAAATGAGTCGATAATATTTATTTTTGTATTTATGTTTATGTCAGCTGGTAAGTCATAACCTTGGTTCCCATTGAAATGAACAGCAACTATTACTTTCTGGCCAACTGATTACTGTAGCCACAGCTCAAACTATGTGCAAAGTATAACTCAGTTGGATAACCTGGGTCTACATTGGTCATAACAAGTATTGTGACATAATGGATTTTCAACATGTCAGCACTGATAGTCAGTCAGGAGCGGAACAGTGCATTGCCACTAAAGGAGAATTTGGGTTGGGGCCTAGGGATACTATTTTAGCCACCAGGGCCTTTTCTGATTCTAGCAGGTGCCTCTTCTGAGCCAGTAGGGCTGGCACAATCCCCCTCTGTGCTTGCTCGCTGCTCTATGGAAGGTTGCAGGGGCTTTTGAGAGCAGGTGACCTAACATTCCCAGGCAATAAAGCAATTTTTCATGTAGAATTCTGATCCTTCTTGAATAGACTTCACCATGCTTTGCAAGGGGAAGCTTTCATTGAAACCTGCAAAACTGTTTGTTGTTGATAATCCCAGGATAGAAAGAGAGAAGCTTTTTTCCAGAGAAATGGGGTTTCTCCCTATAATAAATAGGTTTCCATATGTGTACAATGCTAATGTAGATGCAGTACTAAACTAGGCACACAAGTTATCACTGTATGATCTGGTTTAAATAAACCCTTGTGTAGCTTTTTTACTTCCTCTCAACTGCTTGATATGTTTTTCTATACTATAAGTCAACAGGTAGAGTAGGTGCATCACCAATTTAATGTTTACAAATTATTAGGCTGTAGCAGACACCACGACTGATGTATAAGGCTGTAGTTGACACAATATGGACCAACACTTAGTGATCCCAAATCATTACAAAACAGACAGATAATGATTAAACTATATTCTATTTTTAGAGAAAAACACCTAGGGCCTGAGTCATTAAGAAGAGCAAAGCATAAAAAGGAGCAACTTTACACCTGGGCAAAACCATGTTGCATTGGAGGGGGAAGTAAATTTAAAATGTGGGGACAGATTTATAGTTGGGATAGGACATGTACTACACCAACTTTAAATTTCAGTGTAAACATAAAGCTATCAAGTATTTGTGTGCTAGATGAAAAAGCAGCCAGGATTTACAAAATAATAAACTAATTTGCATCCCTTTCATTGTAACATGGTTTGTCCAGGAGCAAACTTACTCCATTTTTTTGCTTTGCTCTCCTTAATGACTCTGGCTCATAATCTTTTTCCCATGACAGTAAAGTAGAACTCCTTTCAGTAAGAGATGCTCAAGTTGTGTTAAAATTCATTAACCTAAATAGTAAATAGATAAACAGACATATATAATGAATGTTTAACAAACAAATTGCTAATTCTTCTTTCTTTCCACTTCTCATAATCTCCTATGTCTTACAATTTGCGTGTCTGAAAATGATTGAAATAGGAGGTATAGATATATATTGGCAAATATTTTTGTCATGATTCTTACCAAACAAACCGCTCCATGTTATATTTTATTTGAGTGAATGTATCCTTTTGAACAAATATGGCTTACTGTGTTAGTAGTAAATACTAAATTTGCAATAACATATTTGTATTAAAGTGTCATATACAAAAGAGAGAATAGTGTCTTGACAGCTATTAATAAATGTGAACGTTACAATTTCCATTTAAAATGTAATTAAAAACTTAATTAAACAAACACCTGCACATCTGTTGTTTTCCCCTTCAAAAATCAAATAGGAATCTTCTTACCTGCAGTAGTACAAATGGAAATGTCAGTTAAATTATATGAATAGATGGCTGTGTCTTAATATAAATATAGCCGCTATGATAATGATTTAAGTACTGCCAGCTGGAGGTGTCAATATGCAATCAGCCAATCAGAAGCTGCTGATAGTCATTATCATCATTGCATATCATTGGGCAGTATGGTGGCTTAGTGGTTAGCACTTCTGCCTCACAGCACTGGGGTCATGAGTTTGATTCCTAACCATGGCATTATCTGTGTGGAGTTTGTATGTTCTCCACGTGTTTGCGTGGGTTTCCTCCGGGTGCTACGGTTTCCTTCCACACTCCTAAACCATACTCGTAGATTAATTGGCTGCTATTGAATTGGCCTTAGTCTCTCTGTGTGTATGTTAGGGCATTTAGACTGTAAGCTCCAATGGGGCAGGGACTGATGTGAGTGAGTTCTCTGTACAGTGCTGCGGAATTAATGGCGTTATATAAATAGCTGCTGATGATGATGATTGCACCAACCCTTCAGTACCCAAAGGAGTTGCGCCTCCTAAAAGGTGTGTCTGGATATGCGTCCACAACTGATTTTGTTGCAATCATGTGTACATGCCCTTACTATACTCAGCCTACACGTGCTCTCTCCAGGTGTAAGGGGGCACAAGCCAACAATTTACAAAAATCCGTATATGGACGTGTGCATTTCGTGTGCCCTGACTCAGTATGGTTTATGCAACAAGAAATTGGCGTATGTCAAACACTAAATGAGGCCCACGTTAAATATATACAAACTTACTAAGATATCCAACTTTGTTTCCTGAACACAGTCGCTGCTAAATTGATATTTTATTATCCATACCAGTCACATATTATTGGGACTGTATCTCACAGATGACATATAGATTGTAAGATTTCTAGCAGGCCCTCTTACCTTACCCTTGACTGTTTGTTAATACGCAGTCTTACTTTATCACCATTACTTCACAGTGGCAAAGCATTAAGGAGTATACCGGAGCTATATAAATAAATGGTAAAAAAAATAAATCTACTGTTTTCGAAAAGTGATGCATGAGACCCATTGGTTGAAAAAATAAAATAAATAGAATAAACCAAAACAAAAGTGAAAAATAAAACCTATAACTCTAAGCATTATATCTACATCATAAATCATATAAAGTTCACATAGCTGTTATTCTCAGAAGGACTAACCAATTAACTAGCAGGTTATCATTCCAAATTTGCACTTATTAGATTAAGGTGACTGTAGGAGGAATAATTGTACATGTATTTTCTTTCTATTCTTCCATGTGTGGTGGCCGAGTCTGATGGGACTTCCTTCCCCTACCTTGTCCTCCAGACACGAGTCAGGTTCTTTTTTGGTCGGACATCCGGTGGTCAGGAGATAAATACTTCAATGAGAGGGACAAGGATTGGTCAAATAACTTGGGTTTATTAATAATGCGGTAAAGATAATTTTGGTAAGCCACCGCGCCACTGACCCCTTCAACTCAATGGCAATGACAAAACACTCATTTGATCAACATAGAGCACAATAGCACTTAACATATAATAACAATAAATCAATTTTCAGGTAAATCACATAACATTAACATCATCTAAAACATTTGGTGCACGTGGTTGGGGCCCATAAATTACTTTTTCACGCCAAATAAACTGATGATCTTTTGTATTACACAGTCCCTTTATTTTCTCTCCTCTCACACTGTTCTCAGTACATAGCTCAGTCTGTTTAGTGTGATGTCACAGATCTCTATACTGCTTATTTGTTTTCAGTACTTTCCTTTTTACTCACACCTCTCTTTGGCTCACTTCTTATCTTCTTCTCCCTCAGTCTATGCAGACACAGGGATCTCTCTTCCTCAGAAGTCTAGAACTTTCCTCTCCCCACTGCCTTCTGGGAGTTCACAGTTATTACCAAAGTTAGTGGACTTGTTGCTATGCCACACACTCCTCCTTCCTGTTACTCCCGGCAACCACCAACCACTCCCAACTGTCACTTTTCCCACAAGAAAATATATATATATTTTTTTAAAATCTTTATAAACACTTTTAACAATTAACAAATTAAATTAACAAATTAAAAACATATAGATACACCCCAGGGTACTCAGATTTTGGGGCACCACACATGTATAATGTTTTAAAATAAAGAATATAGTTACTTCAGAAAACTAGCAAAGGAAGATCTATCTGTCCCCTCAATAACAAAGTGAAATTTTCTGGGCTACACAAAGTTGATAAGAATTTATATCCATTTCTGCTAATAAATGTAAAAATAACCCCCCCTTTATCAAGAAGTAAAAAGAAAATGTTCTCATCTTTCAAGCTGTGACATCTACCTCAGGCACAAGTCCGTGTCTTGAAGCGTTAAATGTTTTTATAAGTTTGAATTCCAAGACTTTCATTGATGCTGTGATTTAGTGTCTGTCCCATCTCCCCAACATTGATGAACTTGAGTTGGCTATTTTCTGCACAGTATACTAGAAATCACATAATTGGAGGCATATAAGAAATGTTAAGATATTCTATAACCCTGGTGTATGCTTATTCTGAGAACGTAAGATGTAGTTTTCCTTTTTTTCAGTTAGATATTAAAAACTGTTGCTTTTTTAATCACATTAAGGAGACCATTAACTGATTATGTATTAAGGTTACTGACACTCACCGGACCGTGAGTGCCTCTGCGCTGATGCTTGGTTCTCTAGCCTTCCTGCCGGCGTCTGTCCTGAGCCGCGGCCGTCCGCCATCTTGATGGACTGTGCATGCGCAGCATCCAAGAACTTATGACCTTTGCTTTTAATCTAATTGGTGGATCAGGCACCTCTCCCTATTTAAGGCACCTGTGCTCATTATATCATTGCCTGATCTTGAGTCTCATTCCCTGTGAGTCTCTGAAGGTGTCTCCTGTGTCCTGCTACTATCTTCAGCTTCCTGCTGATTACCTGCGCTACTCATCGGGGGTTACCATACCCGCTACAGACTCCTGTATCCTGCTTGTGCCCTCAGCTGACTTCTGGATTACCTGCCCTGCTCATCAGCGGTTCCCATATCCGCTACAGTTTCCTGTATCCTGCTCGTGTCCTCAGCTGGCTTCTGGATTACCTGCCCTGCTCATCAGCGGTTGCCATACCCGCTACAGACTCCTGTATCCTGCTTGTGTCCTCAGCTGTCTGCTGACTACCTGCTCTGCTCACCTGCAGTTCCCATTCCCGCTACAGCCGTTCAGCGCTCCTGCTGTGCCTGCATATCCTCGTTGGACAAGCTTCTCCACTCATCAGCGGTATGCTTACTTGTTATTGACTATCAGCTGTACCTTGCATATCCGCTTAGGACAAGCTTCTCTACTCAGCAGCGGTATCCATACCAGCTATAGACTATTAGCAGTAACGCTGCATATCTGTTTGGAACAAGTTCCTCTGTGCTCCCATTGTCTTCATTCAGTTATTGACTCTTTTCATGCATCCACTTATCCGCACCTGAACAAGTCCTCACTTACTAGCAGTGGTACAACTTACGCAGACCACTGACTTCCCCGCTACCTACCTGCACCTGGACAAGTCTTCTCACCATAAGAAGTGGTACAACTTGCTATACGCAGACCACTGACTTCCCCGCTACCTACCTGCACCTGGACAAGTCTTCTCACCATAAGAAGTGGTACAACTTGCTATACGCAGACCACTGACTTCCCCGCTACCTACCTGCACCTGGACAAGTCTTCTCACCATAAGAAGTGGTACAACTTGCTATACGCAGACCACTGACTTCCCCGCTACCTACCTGCACCTGGACAAGTCTTCTCACCATAAGAAGTGGTACAACTTGCTATACGCAGACCACTGACTTCCCCGCTACCTACCTGCACCTGGACAAGTCTTCTCATCACAGCAGTGGTACAACTTGCTATACGCAGACCACTGACTTCCCCGCTACCTACCTGCACCTGGACAAGTCTTCTCATCACAGCAGTGGTACAACTTGCTGAACGCAGACCACTGACTCTCCTGCTACCTACCTACACCTGGACAAGTCTTTCCATCACAGCAGTGGTACAATTTGCTATCCGCAGACCACTGACTCTCCCGTTACCTTCCTTCACCTGCTCACGTCCACTCTGGTCTCTGTGGTTAAAACCTGCCTTTCCACTATAGCTGCAAGTCGCTGACTCTTCTACCAATATAGCTGCAAGTCGCTGACTCATCTACCAGTATAGTTGCAAGTCACTGACTATCATCAACTCCATTGGCATCCTCTCTCCATCTGCTGTTATATACGTTCCACTATTCACCCTACTACCAGAGGACCGCTGTGCAAACTCCGCCCCTCTGGTAAGCATAAGTCAACTGGTGAATCCTGGGCAGAACTCCTAGTGCCCGTGACAGTTTCACATCTATGACTTGTCCACTACTGATCAGTATGCCGTTCTGAGAAGGATGCATCCATTTCGTTCTTGCTGGCATTGGGTTAGCAGTATGCATGGAAAGTAAATATGTTATTCTACCTGGAATGTAAACTCCTTGGTGGCTGCCCCTGTGCATTATTTCATATGGTTGCCTAAAAACATCACAGTCAGAAGCCACAAAAACCAGGTCATGCTCTATGATGCAAAATTATTATACACGCACCCATGTTAATATAATGTTGAAAAAAATAGATAAAAAACACCAAAAATGAATCATTATCTAAAATTCAATGTTATTGTAATCTATTCATAGATGTGATAAATTAGGTTTTTTTTCTGATGATTTTTTATCAATACTGCAATATAAATTGTACTGACTGGATATTGTCATGATGTGGATAGCACTATAATATGATTTGTATATGAAGAGGAAGGAATATTCTATGATAAAAACATGTTTTTCATTGTTTGTCATCTTTCGTTACGTGTGATATATTATGTAAAAGAGGTTAAAATGTCTTTTAAAGCATAATTTGCTGCTTATAGTTTTTATAAACTCTATTCACAAGCGTTATACACATGCCTTGTAAATCAACTTTCACTTGTCTGTAGATATTCATTTAATTGCTGCTGTAATTTGTCTTCATCATTTACTCACATAGTATTACATTTGTGGAATCAGATCTACAGAATGATTTACTTTAGTTTTTTATGTGTTGCTTCTACTTTTATTTCCTCACTAGTAATTGTTACTTAATATTGTTCACCCATGTTGGGAGGCAGTGACCAGAAGATGATTGTCTCTTTTCAGTGTTCTTTCCATACTACAATGAAGCGCATTTATAAAACGTAACATTTGAGATAGTTTCTGAAGAAAGTTGCATACTGATGAAAAATGTTGCTAAGTTACATGACATTTATAGACAAAGATGTGACATTTATATTACTGGGGTACAAACTAAGAAAACCATTGTCATGGTGAGGAATTCATCATTTCGGAATCTACTTTGTGAGGCAAATTGTTGTAATTGAGGGAAGTTGCACTTTAGTTACAGACTATGGACTTCATTTAGCGTTAGGAGTAAAACCAGCTGCAAGGAGTAATTTTGCATCCTGGCAAAATCTTGCTGGGCTGCAGGGGGGAGGGGGGGGGGGTCAAATTTAAAATGTAAATGTTGAATTTAGAGTTGGTGGGGGCCCAGCCTAGCTCAACTCTAAATTACAGTTTAAAAATAAAGTGGCCAGTAGTTGTGTGCTACAAGCAAAAGCAGAGAGAATTCCCCTGCATGCAAATATAATGTATTGTATTTGTACGCCTTACATTGCAGCATGGGCTGACCAGGGGCATATTTGTACCCTTTAGCTGCATTTGGTCTGAACCCTCAATGAGGCCCTATATATAAATGTATATCTGCTACTCTCTGTTTACTAATGCTATAAAACCTCTAATATATTGAAAGAAATATTAAAAGAAAATAGATTTATGTTAACAATAATAATGCTCCCTTATAATGTTTAGGAGAAAATATTCTATGAAAATTGTACCATAGTCTTTAATATTATTATGACAATTGCTGGAAAACAGACACAAGGGGCCGGATTCATTAACAATGCGCACTTGTTTTGAAACACACGCAGTGGCGGATCCAGGGGGGGAGGCAATCAGGGGCATTCGCTCCCCCTAGCAGCAGAAAGCCGACCTTTAAAATAGGTCTCCACCGCCGATCAAAACGGGAGGGGGCGGGGCCAATCGAGAGCGGAAGGTGGAGCTAAACACGGGCCAGCCAATCAGAGTGGTCCGGGCCGGCGATCAAAACGGGAGAGGTGGGGCCAATTGTGAGAAAAAGGCGTGGCTAATCAGAGGCCAGCTAATCAGAGTAAAGGAGGGGCGTGATTATGCAAAAGTGCCGCCCTAAACATAAAGTCTAGGTCCGCCCCTGAACACACGTAAAACAGGTATACGCCCAAATTCAACAAGGAGCAGATATGATGATACGTACGGTGATGAATATGGGTGTAGATCTGCTCAGCTCTACTAGACAAGACACTGTAGGATACATCCAATACCTATGTGGAATATAAATCACAAAAGAACACACTGAAAAAAAACAACTATTCAATTAATGTCACCTGATAATGATATAGACATTAATGTTAAAACGTTAAAAAATGTAAAAAAAAGTGTTTTAAAAAAATAAATAAATAATTATTCATAAGGTGAGGATGCTTTTAAAGTCTACTATACATAAAATATATTTTTACAGTTGCTCCTGATTGCAAACACACGTGATAGCATGTACACACAGCCGCCATCACTAGTAATTGTCACTTAGTCTAGATCTGCAGCTGAAAAAAAAGTACCTGAGAGATGTCCATAGCTTGAATTGGACACTGCTGCGTGCGCTTGAGTTTGGCACTCCTTACTGTTAGGGTGTGCACCAGCCACTTTTGGTGTTTTGGGTTTTGGGTTCTGATTACCTTAAGGTTTTGGGTTCTAATGGGTTTTGCCAAAACACCCCCTCAAGGTTTTGGGTTTTGGGTTCTGATTTTTTTTGAAAAAAAGCATAAAAACTACTAAAATTCTGTTTTTTTGGTTTGTTTTCACTAGTATGCTATTATTAACCTCAATAACATTCATTTTCACTCATTTCCAGTCTATTCTGAACACCTCACACCTCACAATATTGTTTTTAGGCCAGAAGGTTGCACCGAGGTAGCTGGATGTCTAAGCTAAGCGACACAAGTGGGCGGCACAAACACAGGCCCATCTAGGAGTGGCACTGCAGTGGCAGACAGGATGGCAGTTTGAAAAACTAGGCCCCAAAGTGCACATAATGCCAAAAAAAGAGGTGCAAGATGGAATTGTCTTTTGGCCCTCCCACCCACCCTTATGTTGGTGAAATAGGACATGCGCACTTTAACAAACCAATCATTTCAGCGACAGGGCCTACAAAACTGTGGCTGAAATGATTGGTTTGTTTGGGGCCCCACACAAAAAAAAGCTATTCATCTCTCTCTGTACAAAGTAAACTGGCTCTACTGAGGCAAGATGTCGTCCTCATCCTCATCCTCTGATTCCTCGCCCCCTTCAGTGTGTACTTCCTCATCCTCACACATTATCAATTCGTCCCCACTGGACTCCACAATCACAGGTCCCTCTGTAGTCTCTGGAGGCCATTGCTGGTCTTGATTGAAGAATTGATAATTCATTTTTATGAACATCATCTTCTCAACATTTTGCAGAAGCAACCTCCTTCGCCGCTCACTGACCAGGTTCCCCGCTGCACTAAAAACTCTTTCGGAGTACACACTGGAGGGGGGACAAGTCAGGTAAAATATAGCCAGTTTGTACAGGGGCTTCCAAACTGCCTTTTTTTCCTGCCAGTAAAAGTAAGGACTGTCTGACATGTCTACTTGGATGGTGTCAGCAAAGTAATCCTCCACCATTTTTTTAATGGCGACAGCATCCAATGCAGCGACAGTAGACATGTCAGCAATGGTTGGCAGGTCCTTCAGTATGGACCAGATGTTCTCTGCATCCCCGCCAGTGGGTCGTTTATGAAATCTCAGCTGTTTCCTTGCAGCCACAGGTGTGGAAGAAAATGAAGGAGGAGCTGTTGCCATGTCACAGTCCTCTTCAGATGACAATCTCCTGACCAACAGGTCTTTGCACCGCTGTAGACTTGTGTCCGCCGGAAACAGAGACACAACATACACTTTAAACCGAGGATCGAGCACGGTGGCCAGAATGTATTCCTCTGACTTTAAAAGAGTGACCACCCTCGGATCCTGGCAAAGCATACGAAGGGCTTCATCCACAAAAGCTACATGCTTTGTGGAATCGCAATGGTTTACCAGCTCCTCCCTCACTTTCTCAAGCTGCTTCTGCAACAGCCTGATCAGGGAAATCACCTGACTCAAGCTGGCAGTGTCGGAACTGACTTCTCGTGTGGAAAGTTCAAACGGCTGGAGAACCTTGCACAACACGGAAATCAGTCTCCACTGCGCTTGACTCAGGCGCATCACCAATCCTTTGCCTATGTCGTAGGTGGCTGTGTAGGCTTGAATGGCCTTTTGCTGCTCCTCCATCCTCTGCAGCATATAGAGGGTGGAGTTCCAGTGCGTCACAACCTCTTGTTTGAGGTGATGGCAGGGCAGGTTCAGGCTTTTCTGATGTTGCTCGAGTCTTCGGTAGGCAGTGGCAGAATGCCGAAAGTGTCCAGCAATTTTGCGGGCCACCGCAAGCATATCCTGCACACCCCTGTCACTTTTCAGGTAATGCTGCACCACCAAATTTATTGTGTGGGCAAAACATGGCACGTGCTGAAAATTGCCCATATGTAATGCCCGCACAATGTTACTGGCGTTGTCTGACACCACAAATCCCCAGGAGTGTGTAAGTGGGGTAAGCCACTGCAAAATGATTTCCCTCAGTTTCTCTAAGAGGTTGTCAGTGTTGTGCCTCTTACTGAAACCGGTGATACACAACGTTGCCTGCCTTGGAACGAGCAGGCGTTTCGGAGATGCTGCTACTGATGCAGCTGCTGCTGTTGCTGCGGAAGGCGATGCATCTACCCAGTGGGCTGTCACAGTCATATAGTCCTTAGTGGACAGTGGGTACAACCGCATTTTTCAGAACACTGAACACGGATCCGCACTGTTCGGGGGTGTTCGGATTGCAAGAATCCGAGCCCGCTCATCCCTACTTACTGTACATTGACTATGGGCATCTACCCCTCCCCTGCTCTGTTCCCTCCCAGAAATCTTATGCTGTAGAAAGTGTCCTTTGTGCTCGAAGATGAATTGAAAGTGGCTGCATTCTGTGGTGTATTCGGAACATGTGCAGACAAACTGCATATATGTGCTGTTTACTTGTCTAAATGAATTAGACCCAAGATGATTACAACTCTTATGGCAGTTATTCCACAGTAGCCTAAGTACTCTAAGAGAGTAAGGCTTTCAAGTTGGAAGGTAAACATGCATAGCTTTTCCCAGATCCCATCCCTCAGAGATTTTCAGAAAATCGGTTTTCAAAATTTTTTCATAGAATATTGGCTGCAAAATGTTGTATGTTTTTCCAGCAGAATTTGGCTATTAGTGCTGGTCTAGTCCCTATCATTTTTGTTCCAATTGGAATTTCCAGTCCTACAAAGTAAAACAAATCCAAAATAGCTTTATAAAAATTGACCCATTCACACTCTACAACTGTCAGAAGTGAAATGATCAAAACCAGGAATCCCCAGGACTCCTCTTTACCACCAGCCAATCACAAACATTTTCTCACACTGTCTGCTTGTGATTGGCTAGCAGTGATGAGGGTTGTAGAGTGCAGGTGGATGGTTTTTCATAGGGACTTTATTAGTTTGTTTATTCCCCCTATCTGAACTACAGCAGATCAAGAAAGGAAACAAGATTTATTTTATGTTTAATAAAGTGATGGGCAAAGGTCTGTGCATGTTGTATTTTTGTGGTATACTTAGCAGGGACTGGAATCGCAAAGGTGCAACTCCAGGGGAGAAGATCTTGTTAATCACCCTGCCCTCCAGAGCTTCTGCACTGATAAGCCTAAGGTTGGTTGTCACTAGAGCAGGGGGGACCCCATGCTCGTAATCTCCCTGTTTTAGTGGAACAAGCCCAGGCTGTATAGCACTAGGGGTGGTTGAGGATTTGGGATGCGACATGCTGCCCATTTTTTCCATTTATTTTATTTGATACATGGCCCTATACTGTACATGTAGAATGACGACGTAAAACCAGAACTCGAAAATTGTATCCCTGGAACTTTGCACATCTGCAAAACAGTCTATTCAACCACAATTCAATTCATACAAGATGTTGACATAGTTTTACTTATCTTTAACTTCACTTTAACATCAGAACCAATGTAGTTAAAGTGTTATATTTAAACCAATTCTTCAGCACTGTTCCCATCACACCATAGCGATTCAGCTGTCAAAATGTGTGAGTATATCTCAGTGTATCCTCTCGTTTGTGTGGGTGCTAAACAAAATAGAATCATCTGTATGAGAATTTTGTTCTTTCACACATCACAGTAGTCTGTCTCTGAAATAAATACTGGCCACACACAGAATGATCATATTGGGAAGTGTGATTATCTTTAGATACTGTACCAAAACAATTGTTTTACTCAGTAAAGTCATGATCGATCAGATTTTGTTGAACATGCTGATAAATTTGACAGATATCTGCATATGTGTGTGCTCGTAAGCCACTTTATATATGGGTCAGTAGTAATTTGTCCAGTGGTCAAAGACTAAATTTTGAAGGGATGTTACGAGCTCACAATTTAAAATGTCTGACTCACATCAATCCCTGTCTCATTGAAGCTTACAATCTAAATCCCCTAACATACACACACACACACAGACCGAGAGAGACTAAGGGCAATTTAATAGCAGCCAATTAACCTACCAGTATGTTTTTGGAGTGTGGCAGGAAACTGGAGCACATGGAGGAAACCCATGCAAACACAAACACAGGGAGAACATACAAACTCACACAGATAAGGCTATGGTCGGAAATCGAGCTCATGACCGCAGTACTACGTCACCGTGCTGTCCAAATTGATTTATAAGATAGTGGAATATCAGTTGCAGCTGTTGGTGGGGAAAGTGTGTGTGGCTACTGTAAGGCACTATCTGCTGGCAATAATAAAGCAATGATTGGCGACTGGTCTTTCGTAACTGTGGTCAAACTTGGGCACAAATCTGTTCACTGCAGTCAAATCAGTTGACCTGCCTATGTTGCCAGCCCAATACTCCAAATGAACTTTTAAATGTATGCAATGTGATGGTGTGTGACTGGTTAATTGGATTAATTGGGTGGGTGGATGGTGGGCTATCTGTTGAATTTGTGGACTATTTGATAGTGATTTCCATTTGGGAAAGGTTATTTGTCAGTTATTTAGTGGGCATTTACGCTTCAAAACAGAAGAAAGGTGAAGAAGTTATATTTTATTTGTCAAAAAAGAGAGTAGTGCCAAGCAAGTACACTATAGATTTTTGCCAATTATACGCTTTAATTTTAGCCTTTGTTTAAAGTGTGTTGCTTAGAAATAAATGGAAAAAATATATTTTTTAAAATATGCCAATGTTTTTCTATTTGCATTTAAGAATAATGTAATTTAAATGCTATGGTTTTGTCCTCTTTTGTCGTACATACAATTGCATCATTTTGGGGACGGTGGGGAGCTTTTTAGGGTACTGTTTTATATGTATCTGTTAAATATGCCCTAGTCTCTTCATTTATCTATACCCCTTGTTTACTTCTATGGATTTAAAGGAGTCCTTTTACCTCTCACGACTAGCCTGGCAGAGGAACACGCACTCTTACAGAGCAGTTGACTTGCATTTCCCCCCCTAGAAACCTCCCTTTTCTACACATAAGGGCCTTTCACTGGTGTAGAGCATTGACGTGCCCCAGGAGGTTGGCAGGAGGTACAATCAAGTTCTTGGGCATTAGACTTATTTTTCTTTGCAGCACATGAGCACATCCTTAAATGTAGTTTTATTACATTGCTGTTATGATACTGAATATTATTTTACAGAAATGAATATCAATGAACAGTGTGTATTCACCTAACACAAATCATATGGAGAAATCAAATTATTATCCGGTTCACATACTAAAAAAATAAAGAATATAATGTTGCTTTGTTTTGGGAGAAGCACAAAAAAGAAACAAATTAAAAGATGAAAATGAATATTATAGAAAAATAAACTCAGTTCTACTACATAGCATACATAATTGCTATTTGAAAAAGCTATTTCTGGGGGCATTCAATGCCTACTTACTTTAAAAAAATAATCTATTCAAATACTCTGGCAAACAAATGGCCTCAGTGAGTTCCTTAAATAGAAGAGAGGGATCCCTGATAGGTACGGGAAACCGCAACCAATCGCTGGCTAGTTGCAGGGCGACGGAGCCTGGAATCTTGCGCATGCGTACTGATGGTAAGCGTAAACATCGTCATGTTGCTAAGTAACGGTTGCCAAGCTTGGCGTACGCATGCAAATAGAACGGCAAGCGTATCTAAGCAGCGGGACGCCGATTCAGCAAGGAGACAGGCATCTGTCTAGAGCAGGGCCGGATTAACCCTAGGGCTAACTGGGCTGCAGCCCAGGGGCCTCGCGCATCCAGGGGGCCCTTGAAAGTGCTCAGCAGCAGTATTGATCGGTCGGGGCGGGGGCGCCCCCGGCGCGATCAGTGCTGCTGAGCACTTTCACTGCAGTCCTTCCCCGGCGCACTGTAGTCTCCTTACTGAGGAGATCTCATGAGTCTCACTCTCACGAGATCTCCTCAGTAAAGAGTGTACAGTGCGCCAGAGAAAGGACTGCAATGCCAGGAAAAGAAGGTAAGTGCCTTGGGGGCGGCTCGGCTCACCGGGGGGGGGCACCTCGGATCACGGGGGTCGGGGGGGGGGCCCTCTCGGGGGAATGGATGCCCCCTTAGCCCATGGGCCTCCATTCCTTTAATCCGGCCCTGGTCTAGAGGCAGGAACAAGACAGCGCCTGACAAAGAGCAGCTGAAGTTTGCCCAGATTTTGTGTGTCATTATGACCAGAGGCTCCATGTTTTGCTTCAATTATTCTTCAATTAAGTTGGAAACACAGAACAAGCCTCACATGACCATGCCGCAGCTCTTCAACAATATTTTTATCAATGTCTACAGCAGTGTTTCTCAAACCCAGTCCTCAGGTACCCCTAACAGTGCATGTTTTCCATATCTCCTTGCTGGAGCACATGTGTTCATTACTGACTGACACATTTTGAAAGATCCAAAGGTGGAAGTAATTATTTTACTTGTAACCTTGAAAACCTGCACTGTTAGGAGTACTTGAGGACTGGGTTAAGGAAACACTAGTCTACAGTAACAAGCCAACTTCAAAATCTTGGAGATAAAGCTATTTCTCTTTCCAGGACTACAGGATTTCAGGCTCAGTTTGTGAATTCTTCCTAGCCATGTGTAACATCTTTTTGACATTTATTTAGGGATAACTGTGATTTATGGTGACAGCCAATGACTAATGGTGTGCTTCTTATTATTCTGTTATTGATTGCACAGTTAATACATGTACTTTCTTTACCAATTTGTGATTAGGCCACATATTAGATGTGAAATGTATACGGCAACAGGTAGAGAGTGATAGCCCTTATGGCTTTGTGTGAATTATTAAACCACAGATTGACGCAAACTCCACACATTCAATAGGCATAATTTCCAGAACCAGCATTTTAGTCTACTTGTCATTAATCAGCAATACATTGGTGGTGTTCTAGTAAACATTTTTGTTGCTGAATGATTTGGTGATGGCTGGTTGTTGGTTGCCGCTACTAGTACTACAGTAGTCGTTTGTCTGTGAGTCACCCTGAGAGAATAAAAAGATGCTGGGCAGGGGGGTGTCATGATTTTCCCCATCTTTTTGCTTAGTCCATAACTGTACAGGTGTGTTCTGCATACTACACTAGGACTGTCTTCAACTCCTATCCTCTGGTTGTACAAAATTTCACCACCGCAAATGCTGTCATTAGCAACTGTGGCCGTACATGTGCATACAAATTCCAAATAACCCTTCCAAATCCATAGTTATTCTGAAATACATTTTAGATGCCTTGGTCAAAGTAAAATATATTAAACATACAAAATGAACAAAGAATGAAAAGTTAGAAGAAAACTAAACCACCAAAATGTTTTTAGGACTGCAGACCAAGGTATATAATGATTGCTAATCCTTTCCTAAGCAAAGAAGCCAATACAAATACAAGCACCACATTACCAATTAGCCAGCAAGCCTACCTTGTGTAGGTATGATGATACATTGGACAGAATCTTGAATTCTATCTTTAATAATGGACATTATTTGAGCATTTGGTGCTCCTCACATTTGTGTTCGGCACTTCGTACTCCTTAAATAATCAGGGTGTAAATTTGTTACTTTATTAGGCACCGTCTTAGACATTAAGGGCCTAATTCATGTTCAGACGTACATCCATTTCAGTAGCGTATCTTGTGTGAAATAGCTCTGCACATACCCCAAAATTGTCATTGCGTCAATGAAGGCAATTAATGTCTGAGAGCAAATGATATGACTGCCTATGACTTGAAAGGAGCAGGGAATGAGCAGACTAAGGTAGACCATGTACAGTAACGGTGTTCTAGCACATATAGGGCTGATTCAAGTCCTGTGTTCTTGTAAGTTTGTAAGTATGTTTGATTTCATCCATATCATTTGCACTCACTGCAGGACAGGTGTAAATGCTGACAGATAGGGATGATTGGCACGGCATAGTCTTTGAATTAAAAAATACACGTATGTATGTTAGTAGCTTCTACGAACAACTGTATGCAACTAAGATATACTAGAAAAACGCATTGAAATCATCTTTATGTCACTAATGGGAATAATTGGTACAAAAAGTTTTGGGAAAATATTTCTATTAATGATTATACTGTTAAGAGTACTACCTTAATTGTATGTTAAAAAGTTTTTTTATGCATGTGTGTATACTGCAGTCTGTGATGTGTGTCTATGTACACCAAGTACTGTTTAGGCAGAGCACCTAGATTCAAATCGAAACGCATCTTGAGATACACTTGCATATGAAAATGATCGGAACTAGGCACAAGTTCTGTGCTCATTTTTAATCTGCAACTTACGTGCAAGACTTGAATCAGGCCCAACTGTACACACAACATTTATAAGCAGTCACAATTGCATCAATCATGTTGCTTGCACACAAATGTCCTCAGTTATTGCCTGATAACGTGATGTCCTATGAAATTTTCATTAACCGTTAAGGAATGATAATGTTTATTAGTCAGAGCTAGTAGTCATACATAACATGCAGTTTATGTAGCAGCACACATATTTTGTATCCTTTCATATGAGTTATTCAGTGATTAAGGGCATTGCTGTAACAGTAATATTACAAATAAACGTCTTACTTTGAACAAAAAGGGGTAAATATATTAAATGGCGCTTTGTGTGGCGGTTATAATCTCCTGCACATCGCCATTTTTTCCATTTACTACAGGTGGTTTGAGGTTTGAATGTAAAATTGCCAGGGATATGTGACAATTTTAAAACCCCTAAACTCCCGGGGGTTTAGTCAAATCCGCAAGAAATAAAGACAGCATATTTTAATACCTGCTTCCGATAGGCTAGTTAGCTCAAATTTGCTATAACATAAGAGGAGGCACCATTAACATTTGAATTATTGAATTATTTATGATAGAGCAACACTTATCATTTCATGATGATTGCACTATTTATATTGTGCAAGTGCATGCTGGCACTTGTAGTACCATATGCATGCAATATAAATGGTGCACCCATCATGAAATAATAAGCACTACTCTGTCATAAATAATTATTGCCCCGGTTAGCGATCAAACATTATTAGCCTTTAATATAATTATATATTCAAATTGCCCCCATAATATAAAAAACAATAATCCCTTAATATAATGAATAATAAAAATTGACCCCAAAAATTACTTATAAATTAATTTTGTCCCTATAACACGGGTCTGCGAAATTTAAAGTATTGAAAGCTTTTTTAATAATACTTTTATATTTATATTCTTAGTTATACTGCATCAGGAAGAAAAAACAAGGGGGTAAATGTATTAATGTCCGGATTCTTCAAAAACTCCGGCGTGTTCAGCGTCTTCGGCGATTAAATTTAAAGCGGCGCTGCATTGTAAAGGGAAGTTTCCCTTTACAAGGCAGCGCCGCTTTAAATTTAATCGCCGAAGACGCTGAACACGCCGGAGTTGACGAATCCGGACATTAATACATTTACCCCAAGAAGTTTAATTGTTCTTGACATATTTATTGTGAAATACAAAGAAGTGTAGATGAAATCATTGTGCTTTTGTCTTAATTACATAATAAAATAATAATAAAATCAAACAATAATAGAAACAAAACCATAATTATTGAAAAAATCATTAATATCTTTTTTTTTTTGTCTTCAAACTTCGTTTTGTCGCTTTTCGCGTATATATGTTTTTTCTGTGTCGTCTCTGTGTATCATCCAGCAGTATTCAGCCATCATGCTGACATCCCAACGACCCTGGTATCTTCTTTCTACATCTCGAACCGTTCACCCTGTTCTTCACTGTAGTCTCTGAGATTATTCAGGAAATGCTCAATATGGGAATTCAAAAAATGTACCTTTAAACTCATTGCAGCCAAGGTTTCTGTAACTATTAAGCATTTCCCTGACAATTTCTTTGTGGTTTGGATCCTTGACATTGCCTAAAAATTTTGAAATCACTTGTTTGAACGAAGTCCACGCCGAAAGTTCCACAATATTCATTACCCATCCGAAATGTTAATCTTTTATTAACTTTCTAATGTCAGGGCCTGTGAAAATACCTTCCTTCAGTTCAGCATTGGATATGTTAGGGAATTTGGTGCAAAGATATTTGAAAGTTTCTCCATCTTTAGGCAGTGCTTTTACATATTGTTTCATTAGTCCTAATTTTATATGTAGAGGTGGAACTAAAACTTTATTTAGATCCACTAAACTGGATTTGATGACATTATTTTTTCCAATTTCTAAACTTTTTCGAGCTGGCCAATTTTTTTGCCAGTGTAAATTTTTAGCTCTGCTATCCCATTCACAGAGAAAACATGGGAATTTGGTGTAACCTTGTTGCTGGACAAGTACCATGCATAACATTTTAAGATCTCCACATAATAACCAATTGTGTCTTGCATATCCAATCAGTTCCAGAACAGTTTTCAAATTTTCATATGTATTTTTAAGATAGACTGAATATGCTAATGGTATTGGCGCGTATGTGTTGCCATTGTGCAATAAAACAGCTTTTAAACTTCTTTTTGAAGAATCTATGAGTGTGTGTGTGTGTAGTGTGTACTGTGTGTGTGTGTGTGTGTGTGTGTGTGTATTGCCTGTGTATGTGGTGGTAGTCAGGGGTTAAAATGAGCCGGCACAGCGCAAAACTGTGTTGCATCTATATTTAGTTCCACCTTCGACAGCTCACATTGTAGTTGTAGTTTTTGTGTGTGTAATGTTCCTTTAGACAGTATGGGGTTTAGACCCTTTGTACATTTTAGCTCTAGGCCCATGTGGACCTTAATCTGGCACTGGGCGGTGTTTTATGATGAGAACTGAATTGCAACGATCTATACTACCAACTGTATTCATTTAAGACAATGTTTTATAATAAATGTAGGCAGAGTACATTTATTATTTTAAAGAATATGAAAAAAATGACTTCTTCATAGATACACGTTTTGCAGAAAAACATGATGTGATATGCAAAATCAAGAGTCATTTTCATGTTCAGAAGCCAAAAATCTATAAGTATTGCATAAATTCATTAAAAAAATGGTTCATTGCAGAGCTGTGTAATCATTAAATAATGTTCGCTGCCAGCAGAGGGCTGGGAATTTTTAGCCCGGTGAGTAATACTTGACTCAGCAGCCTATTAAGAATACTTTAAAGGAAAAAAATGCAGGTGGCCCAGTGACCCAGCCCAAGGTAGCCCAATATGGGAGTGGCCCGGGGTGATGATGACCCCGCCCCCAGCCCAGCCTGCCCCTGATTGCTGCAATAATTCAAAAGTCAGTGGTGCCTACTCTTGTGTTCCGAATGGAAAGATAGCCCAGACAGCATGTTGTTTGAGTAATCTTGCCTCTCACAACCACATCCTTTGTTTTGGCTGTTTTTCTGGCGGTTTTGCGGAGGTACTTCATGCATTCATCGGTTTGTATGTAGTCAAGATTAAAAATTGGGACGGTGCTGGATGAAACAGCAGTTTCTGGGCAATTTGTCAGAGGTTTTAATACATTTGTAACTTTTGTAGGCAGTGATGTGGAAAATAATCACATCTCAATGATAAAGGAACAAAACACTTGTTACATACAGTATAAAAGTATACTATTACATCAAATAACTGCTCTGGCAGATGACTAAAGATTTACATAGAATATAAATATAACAAATTTCAGTATAATTTTCATTGTACCCATATTTGTGAACTCCTTTAAAAATCTATTATAAAATGGTAATGTGTCTGCTGCTTATGAGACAATCTATATCCAGAACCCACTTGGTAGGGAGACCATTACCTTACACTGTAAAATCTGTACTTCTCCCTCAAGCCAATTATTTTATATCACACAATGGTGGAAGGACCTGCTCTATCAAAACCTCTCTATAAGTAGTAACTGAAAGTGTTAACAAGTTGGTACAGTGTTACATATAGGATAGTGGTAGGTTTGTGTGACGAAACCAGTTTGATAACACCGTAACCAGTCTGTTCCTCCTTTCTCACAAAATGTGGATAATAGCAAGTACTTTTTATAGCCCTTGCTTTTGTTCCCCAACTCAACAGAATACAACTGCAGTGTCTAATTACAAGTGGGTAAGGGGACATTGTAGCTCATTGTAAATATGTGTATTGTGTATTGTATATTGATGATGTGGCAGTGAGGTTGCTATTTATTGTCCTTAATGTGAAGCCCGGTGGGTTATGGGTAAAGATCAGGTGGTGTCCAGGATACAAGTGAGGATGCTGGAGCTGCATTCATTCTCCCCCCTCCTTCCTCTACAGGAAGCATGGAATAGCTGGGGACCCTGTGACATCACAAAATAGTGTAAGGGGTTAATTTTAGGAGGGGTTGACTGCCACCCTATCTTTGGAGGTGGGGTAAGCCAATTAGTATCCATTGTTCTCCATAGGACTAGTCCAGATGTTTTGTCTGTGTGCCAGCAGGGGGCTTCTGTGGAGGCACAGCTCATCTCCACTCCCCCCTCCAACCCCCTGATCCAGGACCTACCAATGTTTGCCAAGGGAGGAGAAAGCACTGTGGAAATTTAACCCTAGATATAAGGAGCCACTCCAGTGGTGGTGTTCATTCTGGGATTTCATTCATAGAAGGTGAAAGGTCTGGTTGTGAGTTGTCGTTTTCTACCAGAGTCTACATATGCAGCTGAGAGAGATCCATGGCTTGTCAAGTCTGGACAGCCAGGTTACTGTAACCCCTTAAGCTAGTGGGGTAAGGGACAGATGATGTGGTAAACCTGTCTGGAATTTATATACTGTGTGTACATAATAATCTAGTGCTTGTTTTCATTACAATAAATGTATTGCTTTACTTTCTAACTGCATTTGCCTGAGTGACTATACGAATCCTAGAAGGTACTGGGTAGACTTCCCTGGCATAGGAAGGCATCCATGGGTGGCCAGCCAACGTGAAGTGGCTAGCATTGGGTCAGATAAACCTGGTATCTTCACAGTTTGCTTTATGCATTAGGACATTTGGACAGGAAGGCAACATTCTGTATCTAGTAGGGCTGTCCAAACTCAAAAGATTTCATTGTAAAGTATATATAATATATACAATCACCTACGTTAGGCTGGGTGCACACTTCAGTAATTTTCTCCCAATGAGTTATCTGAAGCAATTTTACCAACCACTGATAAAAAAAAAAGTCCTGATAAGCATGCCGATTCATGTGTATACACTATACACGTTTTACAAGATTTACTTTCAGATCTGTGCTCTTTACCTGTCATAACCATTGGCTGAAAAGATCATAACTCTGTAATCTCTAAGGAGATCATGAGTGCATACAGCCTGCAGAATTGTAACAACATTGTTCCATAGCTGAACGAGTTATTTAATATGGTTTAAAAATATAATGAAATGATTCGATGAGCTTTGGAGCGATAATCATTTATTGTTGCGTTGTAAACACTAATGCAATATCGCGCCAAACAGACGTTTATCGGATGAAAACCCTGTATTGTGTACTCAGCCTTAGACTACCAAAGTCACATATAGAGGATCTCCTAAACAATTGCATTTATTCTGTCTCCTTTCTGAATTGTCAGCTGATCTTATTTGAATTCCTGGCAGCCAAAGTGGCATTATACACATTCTGAAAGCCTTCTATCATAAACATCTAGCAAAACTGAAAGTGAACTGGACTATGATGAAGAACTAGTACACAAGAAAAAATGTTCTATGAAATCTGTAACAATAATTGTGTTGTGTACTTGGTACACCACACAGATTGTGGCTGTTATGTTGAACAGCTGGCATGATTTCTCATAGCACAAAAGACACGCCAAATAGCGTACCTATTTTTCCCTTGAACTGTCTTTATCCTTCCCCCCTTCACCCTTCTCTTTTTATCTCTTTTCATTCATGATACCCTTTTGAAGACGTCTATCTTTATAGTTATGTCCTCCAAGTCTCAAACTCAACCCAATATATTAGTTCTTTACACATTTAAAAGCTGTTCAATTTTTATTCCCCCCTTAAGACTGCAAGAGCCTCATAATTTCAACTATACTGCACATCAAAGTGTGGCTTGAAAATACAAAGTACATCTCCATATTTGTCATCCTCCTATTGAAGAGGAGCTGTAGCCTAGACTGTTGTTTCATTTTGGCATACATTACACATGTAACTGACTATTCTTGAAACATGATAGGTTCTCTTCTATGTTTCTCAGTTATCATAAATAATATATTTACAAGTGCTTTTGCAAATGTAGCAGACTGGTATAATATGACTTTTTAATACAAATGTGGGTCAGCTACAGTTTAGATAAATATTGAGTAGATTGTCCTATCACATCTTAAAAATTCTAAAGTGTTGATAGTCATTTTCTACACTCTTGATTTTAATGATAGTTCATTTACAGTTGGGTGAAGTATGCCACCAAACACAGGTTGCTTATGCATCCTTAAAAGTGTTACATTCTTTAAAATGGCACTATAACTTAGAATCAGCAGGTTAGACAAATTTGTTTGCCATTTTTAAATGGTGGTGGAGGTGTGTGAGTTGGAGGACCAATCAGAAGATACCATCTCTTAATTGCAGCTTCTAATTGGTCCTCCCAAAGCACATTGCAGCATCGCACAGCCCTGGTTTCAGACCGTGACTGAAGAACCACAGAGCCATGGAGCAGCCCACAGGGCTCCTTTTGAGGGAATCAGCGGGTTAATAAAATTTAGATAGTGATGCTTTAAATAAAACATTTAAAACTTAGTGCCTGCACTTTGAATATCAAGTGCAACATATCCTGAATATTTGAATCAATGAGAAACGTTTTCCACAGTTAAGATGCCAACATGGTAAATTCAGTACAAATTAGCAAATGAAGGTATCTGATTGACTTTTATAACATCCCATCAATGATATTATTGTAAATAATTGTAGCCTATCAATGCCAGGCTGACATATTTTGTGTTGTTTTGTTGCTTTCTTATAAATATGTGTACTTACTTTGCAATTAAGACTGCTGCTAGACGGTGTCCATAAAATCCAATGGATTTCTACTCTCACAAAGAGAATAGCCTCTCATATTGCTCCAGCGTGTAAATATCAAACTTGCATGTATAAATCATATTAAGATAAGAATGGCATCAAACTGGAGCACCTGATTGCTGCAATTTAGCACCTACAAAAGTACTGCAGTCATAAAAGCTCAATAAGTGCCATTTTCACAAGATGAGGGGAAGGGGGAATGTTTCTTCCCTGTTCCACAAGTGTGATATAGCTCTGAAAACATTGCATGCAGTGCATTTTTAAACGGAATATCTTTTGTGAAACAGGGAGGTCCACTCTCCCTTCAAGATTACGCTCTACTTTCCAGCTGGAAAATCACAGTTTTTAAATGCTCCCATGTGTCACCACCCTAATCTGGATGCAAGGCTCCTGTGAAACTGGTGCACCTCCGTATAAGGCAAAGTTCATACATGTAACTTCTTAACCTTGGAAATCAACAACCCAGAATGTATCATGTTTCTCCTCAATAGTCTTGTTTATTAGCTATTGGTGTGCCCAGTTGAAAGTGACTATACCCCATGATGACCTCTTATGTCCTTCACGGAGATCACAACTACCTTCCAACTGTACAAATAGTGCCCTTGACTACAGTCTTCCTCTTAATCAGCTAGCAGCCGTGCCTCATCTTGTACAACTGAAGAAACACACTAACAGCCATTTGTTGCTGAACTATTTTCAAGTTTTAATAGTTCTCCAATTAAGTCTTTCAATATGTTTACAAAACTCCTAACTTGATAATATCGGCAGTTGCAGCATCCAAGGCAGATTTGTAGCTGGGAGCAGAGCTAGTGGTGGTAATACTGCCGTAATTGTCAGCTCATTTACAGAATATTTAGCTGAGCAGTGAGCCAGATGAGAGGAATTAATGAGCACAGCTTCTGCTGTAATTAGGTAAGCATAAGTAGCGCTCAGGAGAAGCTTTTTTTGCCTTGGAATCAAAGCACCCAGAAGGGCTTATTTACTAGAATTGCATCTTGTTGCCTTATTTGAACTAAAACCATAGGGCCTGAATCATTAAGAAACTTAGGCAACAAATTTCTTATTTAAGTCTCCTGGAGAAAACCATGTTAACATACAAGGGGTGAAAATTAGTTTTCTATTGTGCACATAAGTTAAATACTGTCTGTTTATTTCATGAAGCACACAAATATCAACTTTACATTTCAGTGTACAAATAAACTATCAAGTATTTGTGTGCTGCATGAAAAAACAGACAGTATTTAACTTATGTGCAAAACAGAAAACTCATTTTCACCCCTTGCATTTCAACATGGTGTTGTCCAGGAGACTTAAGTAAAAAATTTCTTGCCTAAGTTCCTTAATGAATCAGGTCCATAGTAATAAGATTGTTTGCTTTTTTGGGGGGAATTAATTTATTGGGTCAGGTAAGATGTTTTCCCCCAGTGTAAAAAATAATTTTCTTCCTATGAATCAACACAGCTAGAAATTGTTTGAACATGATGGACTGTTGTCTCTTTCTAACCTTTACTAACTATGTAACAATGACCTGAAGTTATTTATTATTATCATTTATTTGCATAGTGCCACTATTCAAATAAATAATAATCTGAAAACAGAACAAACACAGGGAGAACATACAAGCTATACACAGTGCCTGGCTGCTGTGCTACCTTGCCAATCCAAGTTTGCGTTATATGCATTACTTGCTTCTGCAGAAATGAAATCGCATTTTGTGGTGCACCTGGTTCACAATTACAACTAGACCATTATTGTCAGCTGTTCATTTCTGCTTTGTAAAGTCAAGTGTTTGATTTTTGCATTTGTTTACCATGAAAAATCTTCTTACAGCTGTTTTATTGCATGGACAAGAAAGAAATTGTACATAGTTGTGAAGAGATTCTGCCCCTCTTTTTGCAATGCTGTGAAGGTAGTGAAAGTTAGGAAAGTGGCCGGAATTGAATAGTGCAGTGCATGTGGCGGAACTACCATTGGTGCAGCAGGTGCAGTGCACTGGGGCCCATGGAGATAATGGGCCTGCTGGATGGCAGATGTAGAAGGCCCCGATTCCCTTCTCCCCGCCGTGTTCACTAGGGCCTACAGCTCGCTAGTTCCGCCTCTGTACAGTGCGATAGCAAACGTGGCAGCAATACACACAGCTCAGTAGTTAAAACTGAGACAAACTGATAGATGCTTATATTTATTGACTATTACATAAGGGGCCTCATAGATGGAGAGCACTGATAAAAATAACAAAAATGTATGATCAAAGCAGGACTTCTGTAATGAGGAGCACCCAAAGAAAAATAATTAAAATATTGAGAAGGGAGATGTCTTGGATGGTATGGAAAGAGTACATTTATAAAGGCACTCTGTCAACTATAGAACAAATTAAGGAGAAAAAAAAGACTCAAGCGTTAGTAGAAGTAAGGGTTTCAATTAAAAACAAAAAATGGAATAGCTATACAAAAAGCTGCTTGCCAAGCAGAGATATTGCAAACTCCCATTACTTATCACATAAACACACCAAAATAATGCTAGATGAATGGAAGCATAGAAAGGTGAATAATGTGGATATGGGTAAAGCACAGTGACGTAGAGTGTGTGTCAGGAATCTTGTTTTTAGATGCAGGACTCACTCACTGCTCTTCATGGCAAGCACAGCTGCTGCAAGTTTACACAGTATATAAACCTGCTCTGCCTGTCATTCCTTGCCAGAGTATCAGATTTGCTGAACTGAGCTAATGAGCATCTTATCCTGTTACTGTTTGATTCCTGATTATTGACCCGGCTTGTTCCTGACTTTGGGATACCTGGATCTTGACTTTGTAGTTCGCTGACAGATTGGTTTTGACTGTTCGCTTTTCCTGACTATTCCTCTGCTTGCTGATTCTGTTTATTTTACCTCCATTCTACTGGCCTCAACCAGTCTGACTATTCTGCCGTCAGAGTTACTTGTCTGTAGTGCTTTGTCCACCATGCAACTATCATTTCAGTGGACCGTGACCTGGTTACTATATGCAGCCAAATCCACACTGCTTTGTTGCAGGCTCTGGTGAATACTGGTAGTAATTTAGGCTCCACATCAATGCACTCTGTGTCAAACTTGCCTGGTGTTGTGTCCACAATCCCGGACCTGATAGTGTGAAAGGGATAAAGGACTGAGGAGTGGGAAATGAGAATTTATGAAGGACTATAGCACACAAAATGACTACCTGAAGGACTTGAAAATCGGTACAGGAATTACATTAGAACTAGGCGTCAGGAAATGATGCTAAGGGATACTTCTCATTGAATGAAAGTTTTATTAGTGATTTTATATTGTGGGGCATATTTAATAGACGTAAATAACTAGTGAAAACATAAATAATGTGCAAAATAGGGTAACTGAATAATGGAAAGGGGAAAACAGGGTGATTGACTAGGGTAATGGGTTGGTCAAATAAAAGTAAAATGCCTGAGAAAATGTTATGGGATATTCAAAAGGAAATAAAGGAATATGGAAAAACAAGATGGGGAATCAAATAATGGGCTGGAAAAAATTGGGTGTTCAATACAGTTAAATAATTAGAGAAAATTGTTGTCACGGGCACTAGGAGTCTTTACCCAGGGATCACCAGGTGGTAGGCTTACCAGAGCAATGTAGGTGGTAATAGGGTACTCTGGTAGCAGGGTGATCACGGAACAGGAAATAGCAGAAGATGAGATGCTCAGGAAAGTCTATGACTAGCAACACTGGTAATATGGAGGTAATAGTACACGAGGAACTGTATGGACAAGGACACGTGAAGGTAGTCAGTGGTCTGCGATAGCAAGTTGTACCACTGCTATAGTGAGGAGGAATGTCCAACAGAAACGAGGAAGTGATGAGAGTCAGCGGTCTGCGGATAGCAAGTTGTACCGCTGTCTGGGTGAAGGAATGGAATCCAAGTGGAGGTATCCGGGGAGTCAGTGGTCTGCGATGGCAAGTTGTACCACTGCTATGTGAGAGGATACTGGAACAGGTGATACTGGAAACAGGGATCAGTGGTCTGCTACTAGCAAGTTGTACCACTGAATATATATGTGAGGAGGTGCACGGGGAGAGACTGCAACACAGGGTAAACACGGCACCTTAACACGATCCACAGTAATATGCACAATATAGATATATATATATGAATGACTGAACAGCACTGCAAATATGGAAAGTCTCTTGAAGTAATCCGGCACAAGATAGTACAGTCAATGATGGCAATAGACTCAGCGGATAGTAGACTCCAGAGGAGAACCAACACAGTCCAGCAAGATATGCAATACACCAGCACAGTCAATGAGAAGTATGCATACCGTGGTTCAGAAGCAGGCAGTCAGACAGGAGTGCAGCGATACCTGAGCGGCAGGAGGCCGGCAGGATGAGAAGTCCCTGGATGGATGAAGCAGAGGTCCAGTAGGTGCAGCGCACAGGTAAGTAAACCAACAGGGACACAAATCCACAGGAATCGGTAGAACACGGAACTGGACTCTTGGAGGACCCAGGAGAATGGTGATGGTCTAGCAGCAGGATAGCGGATGAGACACGAATCCAATGCTGACAGGCGGGCAGAGACCAGCGGAACACAGGAAGGCGTGGAGAGCGGATCAGCAGTAGATGGACGATTAGCGCTGACAGCAGCAGCAGGACTCTGCGGACACACGGAGGTAACCAGTAGCAACCAGCAGGTGCAAATAGCGATGGAACACGGGTGAGCAGAGTAGACCAGGAGCTGTTGATCACGGAGAGTCGCGGATGGCAATAATAGCAGCAGTCTCGAGGAAACACGGGAGTGATGAGATGAAGACTGCAGTGCACAGAGGCAGCGGATAGGAATCAGCTAACAGTCACGATGATGAAACACAGACGAGTTGCAAGCTGGAGACTGTAGTGCACGGAGGCAGCGGATAGGAATCAGCTAACAGTCACGATGATGAAACACAGACGAGTTGCAAGCTGGAGACTGTAGTGCACGGAGGCAGCGGATAGGAATCAGCTAACAGTCACGATGATGAAACACAGACGAGTTGCAAGCTGGAGACTGTAGTGCACGGAGGCAGCGGATAGGAATCAGCTCACAGTCTTGATGATGAACAGGTGAGTGGATGTGGAGAGTGGCTGAAGTGCACGGAGGCAGCGGATAGGAATCAGCTCACAGTCTTGATGATGAACAGGTGAGTGGGTGTGGAGAGTGGCTGAAGTGCTCGGAGGCAGCGGATAGGAATCAGCTCACAGTCTTGATGATGAACAGGTGAGTGGATGTGGAGAGTGGCTGAAGTGCACGGAGGCAGCGGATAGGAATCAGCAAACAGTCACAATGATATGAGATAGAGTTGAAGTGGCTTAGAAGACTGTAGTGCACGGAGGCAGCGGATAGGAATCAGCTAACAGTCACGATGATACACTTGATGGTAGAAGTGGTATGGGAACCACAGTAGTAGAAGTGGTTTGGAAACCACAGAGGTAGAAGTGGTTTGGAAACCACAGGAATCAGCAGCGCTGAATAAACGAGGAAACACCTTCAGAGACTCATGGGGAATGAGACTCCAAGATCAGGCAACGTGGTGTTGACCACAGGTGCTTAATATAGGGAGTGTTGCCTGATCTGCCAATTAAGTTAAAGGGACATACACTGAAGGGTAGGAAAGGGCTGCGCATGCGCAGACCCTCAGGATGGAGGACGGCCACGGTTCCTAAATGTCCGGGAAGAAGCACTCACGGTCCGGTGAGTGACAGTACCCCCCCTTTTAAAGGTGGGCACAGAACGCCTGGAACCGGGCTTGTCCGGATTTTTGGAATAAAACTTCTTCAAAAGGGCAGGAGCATTAAGATCTTCAGCTTTGATCCACGAGCGCTCCTCAGGACCAAAGCCCTTCCAATGAACGAGGAAACGGAGGACTCCTCGCGAAATTTTTGCATCCAATACCTCAGTAATCTCGAAATCCTCCTCCTGATGAACTTGAACTGGCTGCGGAGCTGAGGGAGGAGTTGAGAAACGGTTGATGATAAGAGGTTTGAGTAAAGACACATGGAAGGCATTGGAAATCCGAAGATTCTTAGGAAGAAGAAGTTTAACACATACTGGATTGATTACTTGAATGATCCTATATGGACCAATAAAACGAGGGGCGAATTTCATAGATGGGACCTTCAAACGAATATTTTTGGTAGATAACCAGACACGATCTCCAATTTTTAGTGGTGGAATAGCCCGCCTCTTCTTATCTGCAAAAGACTTATATTTGTTAGATGTCTTCTTTAAACAGGTTTTGACCTGAGACCAGATATTTTTGAAGGTCTGACAGACAGTCACCACAGCAGGAACTTGGGTGGGCGGGAGGGCAGGAAATTCCGGAAAAGACGGATGGTGACCGTAGACCACAAAAAATGGAGTTTTGGATGATGACTCATGGTACATGTTGTTATGGGCGAATTCAGCCCAAGGAAGCAATTCTACCCAGTTGTCTTGATTGGCTGAAGAGAACATCCTTATAAAAGTCTCAAGATCTTGATTGACTCGTTCAGTTTGTCCGTTAGATTGCGGATGGTAAGAAGATGAGAGTGCTAATCGTATGCCCAAGGTTTTACAAAAGGCTCGCCAGAATCTGGAAACGAATTGTACTCCTCTATCAGACACAATCTCCGACGGACATCCATGGATACGGAAGATCTCTTTAATGAAATGTTCAGCCAGAATAGACGAGGAAGGCAAACCGGACAGAGGGACGAAATGAGCCATCTTCGAAAATCTGTCCACCACCACCCAAATAGTATTATGATTCTTACTAGGTGGTAAATCAGTAACGAAATCCATACTAATATGGGTCCACGGTTTGGACGGAATGGGTAGTGGTCGCAGCAACCCTGCTGGAGTTCTGCGGGAGGATTTGAACTGGGAACATAACTCACAGGAAGCAATGAACTCTTTGACGTCTCTCCTCATTGAAGGCCACCAGTAATTTCGAGAGAGAATCTCAAAGGTCTTGTGTTCACCGGCGTGTCCAGAAAAACGGGAGGCATGGAACCACGAAAGGATTTTCCCCCTTAGAGCAGGAGGCACGAGGGTCTTCCCAAATGGTAGCATTTTGGTGGATGAAGCAGCCAGTGAGATACATTTGGGGTCTAGAATAGTATGGCTGGAAACCTCTTCTACATCAGAGGACGTCACAAAAGCTCTAGATAGAGCGTCAGCTTTTTTGTTCTTGGCAGCTGGTTTGAAGGTTATAATTAATTCAAAACGGGAAAAGAAAAGAGACCATCTTGCTTGACGAGGGTTCAAGCATTGGGCAGACTGGAGATATGACAAGTTCTTATGATCCGTGAAGATCGTCACCGGATGGCGAGCTCCTTCCAATAGGTATCTCCATTCCTCTAATGCAGCTTTGATAGCCAGTAACTCCTTGTCCCCGATAGTATAATTCTTCTCTGCGGGCAGTAGACCCCGAGAATAGAAGGCACAAGGATGGAATTTTTGCTGTTCCGAGCGTTGGGAGAGAATGGCTCCCAAGCCCACATTAGAGGCATCTACTTCTAGGAAGAAGGGAAGTGTCACATCAGGCTGTCGAAGAATTGGAGCCGAGGCGAAGGACTCTTTGAGAATTTGAAAGGCTTGGAGAGCCTCAGATGACCATTGCTTAGGATTAGCCCCTTTCCGAGTCAGGGCCACAATAGGAGATGCAATGGAAGAAAAGTCTTGAATGAAGCGTCTATAGTAATTTGCAAAACCTAAAAAACGCTGGATAGCACGAAGAGTAGTTGGCTGGGGCCAATGTAGTACAGCATTCACCTTGTCTGGATCCATCTTCAGGCCCACTCCGGAAACTATATACCCCAAGAATGGAATCTGGGGCAATTCGAATGAACATTTTTCTAATTTACAGAACAATGAGTTTTTCCGTAGCCTGGAGAGGACTTCTGCCACATGTTGGTGATGAGAAGGCAGGTCCTGTGAAAAGATCAATATGTCGTCCAGATAGACGACGACACATACATATAATAAGTCCCGAAAGATCTCATTGATGAAGCCTTGGAAGACAGCGGGGGCATTACACAGCCCGAAAGGCATTACCAGATATTCGTAATGCCCGTCTCTGGTGTTGAACGCTGTCTTCCATTCGTCACCGGAACGAATTCTAATTAAATTGTAGGCACCACGAAGATCCAACTTAGTAAAGATACGGGCTCCCTTGATGCGATCGAATAACTCAGTGATCAGCGGAATGGGATACCGATTCTTGATAGTAATGGCATTGAGTCCACGAAAATCTATGCAAGGGCGTAATGATCCATCCTTCTTTTTGACGAAGAAGAACCCAGCTCCAGCGGGAGAGGTGGAAGGTCGAATAAACCCACGCTGGAGGTTCTCCTGTATGTACTCAGATGTGGCTTGAGTTTCAGGTAACGAGAGTGGATAGACCCGGCCCCTGGGAGGAGTCTTGCCAGGTAGAAGGTCGATCGGACAATCCCAAGAACGATGAGGAGGAAGACGTTCAGACTGAGCTTTATCAAACACATCAGTAAATGAAGCATACTGAGGAGGGAGTCCCGGTGAGGAAGATGAGATGGAAGATTGCTGTACTTTGAGAGGAATAACCTGGGAAAGGCAACGATGGTAACATTCAGACCCCCAAGACATAACTTGAGGAGTGCGCCAGTCAATCTGGGGAGAGTGACACTGAAGCCATGGAAGGCCTAAGACAATCGGACTTGTCGTAACTGGAAGGATTAAAAACGATATTTCTTCATGGTGCAGGGCACCAATCTGAAGTGTTACTGGAGACGTACTCTGGGTGATGAGACCGTTGATGAGACGTGATCCATCTATAGCCGTCACAGTAATGGGTGTTTTTAACGTAATTACTGGTAGAGACCATTGATGCACTAATGATTTGGAAATAAAATTTCCTGCTGCTCCGGAATCAATCAATGCCTGTGACTCAAAGGTTTTGGTAGCAAAGGAAATCGTAACATCAAAAGCGCAGACTTTAGATTTCATAGAAGATGGAGAGGACTCCAGGGACCCTAACTTCACCTCTCCAGAACTAGTTAGGGCCTGGCATTTCCCGATCTCTTAGGGCAAGAGCTGAGCATATGAGTGGAATCAGCACAATAGATACAGAGTCTATTCTTTACTCTTCGTTTCCTCTCCTCTGAAGATAATTTGGAACGTCCTATCTCCATGGGAATCACAGAGGGTGAAACTGGACGAAATTGAGGGTTTGAACGAAGAGGTGCTTTAGCAGAAGTTGTTTTCTCAGCTTCTCTTTCACGAAATCTCATATCAACACGATGGCAAAGAGAGATCAGATCTTCAAGTGACGAAGGAAGCTCCTGGGTAGTCAGTGCATCTTTAATTTTATCGGAGAGCCCCTGCCAGAAGGCGGCAACTAGGGCTTCAGTGTTCCACTGAAGTTCAGAGGCTAAGATCCTAAATTGAATGACGTACTGGCCTACTGTATGAGATCCTTGTCGCAAACGGAGGATGCTGGAAGCAGCGGAGGTCACACGACCTGGTTCATCGAACACACTTCGGAATGTAGAAATGAATTTGGCACTATCTTGCAATATTGGGTCGTTTCTCTCCCACAGAGGGGAGGCCCAAGCCAGGGCTTGTCCAGAAAACAAAGAGATAAGATAGGCCACTCTGGAACGATGGGTAGAAAAATTTTGAGGTTGGAGCTCAAAATGGACTGAACATTGGTTAAGGAAACCCCTACAAGTTTTGGGGTCCCCATCGTACTTTGACGGAGTAGGCAGGTGAAGCGTGGAAGCTGTAGACACCTGGGATGGCACTGGGGAAACGGAGGAAAGCACAGGAGCCTCAGTAGTGGCTGTCACAGTCTGTCCAGATGTTCCTTGGGAGGTTAATGATTGATAACACTGAAGTAACAGCTGTTGGCGGGCATCCTGTTGCTCCACACGGCTGACCAGATGTTGCAGCATCTCTTTAGCGGTAGGTTCCGTATCTGGGTCTGTCATGGCCTGATCTTACTGTCACGGGCACTAGGAGTCTTTACCCAGGGATCACCAGGTGGTAGGCTTACCAGAGCAATGTAGGTGGTAATAGGGTACTCTGGTAGCAGGGTGATCACGGAACAGGAAATAGCAGAAGATGAGATGCTCAGGAAAGTCTATGACTAGCAACACTGGTAATATGGAGGTAATAGTACACGAGGAACTGTATGGACAAGGACACGTGAAGGTAGTCAGTGGTCTGCGATAGCAAGTTGTACCACTGCTATAGTGAGGAGGAATGTCCAACAGAAACGAGGAAGTGATGAGAGTCAGCGGTCTGCGGATAGCAAGTTGTACCGCTGTCTGGGTGAAGGAATGGAATCCAAGTGGAGGTATCCGGGGAGTCAGTGGTCTGCGATGGCAAGTTGTACCACTGCTATGTGAGAGGATACTGGAACAGGTGATACTGGAAACAGGGATCAGTGGTCTGCTACTAGCAAGTTGTACCACTGAATATATATGTGAGGAGGTGCACGGGGAGAGACTGCAACACAGGGTAAACACGGCACCTTAACACGATCCACAGTAATATGCACAATATAGATATATATATATGAATGACTGAACAGCACTGCAAATATGGAAAGTCTCTTGAAGTAATCCGGCACAAGATAGTACAGTCAATGATGGCAATAGACTCAGCGGATAGTAGACTCCAGAGGAGAACCAACACAGTCCAGCAAGCTATGCAATACACCAGCACAGTCAATGAGAAGTATGCATACCGTGGTTCAGAAGCAGGCAGTCAGACAGGAGTGCAGCGATACCTGAGCGGCAGGAGGCCGGCAGGATGAGAAGTCCCTGGATGGATGAAGCAGAGGTCCAGTAGGTGCAGCGCACAGGTAAGTAAACCAACAGGGACACAAATCCACAGGAATCGGTAGAACACGGAACTGGACTCTTGGAGGACCCAGGAGAATGGTGATGGTCTAGCAGCAGGATAGCGGATGAGACACGAATCCAATGCTGACAGGCGGGCAGAGACCAGCGGAACACAGGAAGGCGTGGAGAGCGGATCAGCAGTAGATGGACGATTAGCGCTGACAGCAGCAGCAGGACTCTGCGGACACACGGAGGTAACCAGTAGCAACCAGCAGGTGCAAATAGCGATGGAACACGGGTGAGCAGAGTAGACCAGGAGCTGTTGATCACGTAGAGTCGCGGATGGCAATAATAGCAGCAGTCTCGAGGAAACACGGGAGTGATGAGATGAAGACTGCAGTGCACAGAGGCAGCGGATAGGAATCAGCTAACAGTCACGATGATGAAACACAGACGAGTTGCAAGCTGGAGACTGTAGTGCACGGAGGCAGCGGATAGGAATCAGCTAACAGTCACGATGATGAAACACAGACGAGTTGCAAGCTGGAGACTGTAGTGCACGGAGGCAGCGGATAGGAATCAGCTAACAGTCACGATGATGAAACACAGACGAGTTGCAAGCTGGAGACTGTAGTGCACGGAGGCAGCGGATAGGAGTCAGCTCACAGTCTTGATGATGAACAGGTGAGTGGATGTGGAGAGTGGCTGAAGTGCACGGAGGCAGCGGATAGGAATCAGCTCACAGTCTTGATGATGAACAGGTGAGTGGGTGTGGAGAGTGGCTGAAGTGCACGGAGGCAGCGGATAGGAATCAGCTCACAGTCTTGATGATGAACAGGTGAGTGGATGTGGAGAGTGGCTGAAGTGCACGGAGGCAGCGGATAGGAATCAGCAAACAGTCACAATGATATGAGATAGAGTTGAAGTGGCTTAGAAGACTGTAGTGCACGGAGGCAGCGGATAGGAATCAGCTAACAGTCACGATGATACACTTGATGGTAGAAGTGGTATGGGAACCACAGTAGTAGAAGTGGTTTGGAAACCACAGAGGTAGAAGTGGTTTGGAAACCACAGGAATCAGCAGCGCTGAATAAACGAGGAAACACCTTCAGAGACTCATGGGGAATGAGACTCCAAGATCAGGCAACGTGGTGTTGACCACAGGTGCTTAATATAGGGAGTGTTGCCTGATCTGCCAATTAAGTTAAAGGGACATACACTGAAGGGTAGGAAAGGGCTGCGCATGCGCAGACCCTCAGGATGGAGGACGGCCACGGTTCCTAAATGTCCGGGAAGAAGCACTCACGGTCCGGTGAGTGACAATTGTGTTGAAGATATTAATGCAATGAAGTAGGACACCTGCTTGCTGGGCACCTGGACTGGTACACCTGACCTCTTGCCTTCATATCAGGTTTGTTGTGGATGGTTCCCCATGGGCTATCACAATGGCCAGAGCTGCAGGGTGCCGGGAAAAGTGTTGGTACTAGATGCTGGTTTCCAACTTCAGAACAGCTGGATAACCGATTAGATTGGGTATAATCTGTAGGTCACAGGAATTACAGACACTGCTTTGACACCTACTTACCTGCTTTGACGCAGGTAAGTAGGCGTCAAAGCAGGTACCTTAAGCAGTGATATTTATTAGTTCAGAAAGTCCTAAAAAGGACAGTTACACACTAGTTTGAGGTACTAGTGATATCTAGAAAGTATAGATGGTATAATCCTAATACATGGTCAAACAATGCATTTTTTATACATATTTACATAGATTCCCTGGCAGGAGATAATCCAGCCTTCTGCCCCTCTAACCCATTCAGGTGCTTGATGCAGCCTGCACATAAAACAGCTTGGAGGGGTTCAACAACTTTTTACATTGCTGCTATCGGCACCACTACATCTGAGGTTTTCTATTGAATGTTTACCATCAGGATATAACATTTCTCTAATCTTACTTTGAATGCAAATTAACTTGCAAAATTCACATTAATCTGTGAAACACTTGCATAGGGAGTCTACCAGCAAGTATAATTACCTCCTCCTATCTTTTGGCTGCACAGATGTTTTGGTCACTCAGGAATGAAAAGGTCTAATTAACATGAGATTACCTGTCTCCAGACGGTTGCAAAACCCAAACATGACAAACTGTCTCACAAGTCAATACATTTCCATACATATCAATATAAAAAGATAAGTAAGGTCATTCTAAAGCTAATAAATTAGGAAGAAAACAGTTTAATCCCTGGTAGGCCGTCCTTAATTCTGCACACAAACCTGGTTGTCTTCCTCTTCATCTTAGCCTATTGGCAATGCAGCCATCGTCTTTGGGTGTATATTACACCCTACACTTATAGTTAAATATATAAATGTCTCTCTAGGCCCCCTCCACTTGTAGAAAATACAAAAAAATTCAGCCGTTATAGACTGTACAATATAAATTGAAATGGACAAAGGCTCTTTGATTTCAGTCTCTATAGACCCCCGCCCCCGCCCTCCACTTGTAGTTGAATAGAAAAAAAACAGCCTGCATAGACTGTAGAATTAGAATATAAAAAGAAATGGACAAATGCAGTTTGGTATCTGTCTGCATCAGACACCCTCTCCACTAGGAGTAAAATAGAAAGCTATTCAGCCGTTATAGAGTCTAGAATATAAATAAAAATTTAGAAAGGCAATTTGGTATCTGTCTGCATCATCCTCATCAACATCATCATTAGCGCCCTCGTCGCCTACACAAATCTCCCCCTCATCCTCTTCTAATTCCAAAGTAGCATCCTCAATTGGTGTATCACTGGCTACACTCGGGCTGTTAAGGCACATATCAGCAGAACTGCTGAAAGGAACCTTCTTTATGGGTACACTAACAGAATGCTCACAATTACACATACCACTGGTGGATGGACTCTCCACAGGGATTGGTGTCATTTCTGATTCAGAGCATACATTATCCTCTAATGCCTTACTGCTTTCTTGCAGCTCGCCTTTCACGTGTAACAGTAGTTGTGCACCAGACAAAAGAGAGCTGACAAAATGACTAACTTCCTATACATCAACTGAAGGTCAAAATACATTGTTCATTTGTCCTGTGGCGCTAATATAACAGCACAAATATTTGCTCAGGCCTCTTTGCAGGCCACCAGAACTTGTGAGCCAATAAGGAGCGTGTTCCTCCTTCATCAGCTTTGGAGAGTGGATGAGACAACTTACAGAGAATGTAGTGTTTAGTGTGTTTTTAGTGTATGCGTTGAATATAAATATTCTGGTGAGAGTCAAGGGTGGGTTTCTTAAAGGTCGAAAGCTAATTGCACTAAATATACACTTTTAGTTTGTTTTCTAATTAAGAAAAACACATTTAAGTGAGCACAAATGTATTTTAATTGTGCAGTTCACATTATTGTGTTCTGAAACCTTAACACTAAGTTAAAGAGTTAACAAAGAAACACAATGGGCCTGATTCATTAAGAAAAGTAAGGCAAAAAAATGAGCAAGAGTTCTCCGAGCAAACCATATTACAATGCAAGGGGTGCAAATTAGTTTAATTTTTTTGCACATAAGCAAAATACTGACTGTTTTTTTTCATCTAACACACAAATACTTGATAGCTTTATTTTTACACTGAAATTTAAAGATGGTCTCAGACATATCCTATCGCAACTATAAATCTGTCCCTACATTTTAAATTTACCTCCCCCTCCAATAAAACATGGTTTTGCTCAGGTGCAAAGTTATTCCTTTTTAATCCTTTGCTCTCCTTAATGACACATGACCCAATATGTTTTTTTTTTTTCAACATACTAATGTTTGTTTCTCAATTCATTTACCTCATTGATAACCTGCTCAAAATATGAAAAAATACATTAATAAGCACCAAATGTGCATGTGCTTCTTAATGGGTTTTTGCCACAAATGTATTCAAATGTATTAATTTAGTCTTACAGGTCCGTAACGTGCTTGAGTAATTTTCCATGTATATATTAAATGTTGTAAGGTTAGTGAGCAAAGTCTTCTGTTGTTGATCATAATAAGTCAGTTGCAGGTATGTGTATGATAAATATTCTGGGCAACAGCCGGGACGCTCGGGACCCTCTGCCGCTGCGCCCCGCCAGCTGGCTAACCCCGATCTATCACCTGTACCTGGATTCTGAACCACTGCCTGTGACCTTGACCTTTTGCCTGTACCTGACATCCTCTCTGGTGCTCTGTCCAGTCCGCTGATCTCTGGCCTGCCGCTACTCCATGTGTTACCTCCTGAACCTGTGCTCTGCCGTGTTAGCATAAACTCATACTACTCTGAGCATAAGACCTGGGGGCATCCGAGTACCTGTGAGCACAACCAGTTTCTACGGGAGAGTCGGCTGCTAAAGGTGAAGACCTCTTCTACCTGTTCTATGAGTTTATGCCACACTGGGGGCCATAACAAATCTAGAGTTTTGCAAGATGGACAGACCCCATTGGCTGGAAGCCACTGACACCCAGTACTAAGTCTCTGTAAAAACTCAATAGTAATGTGTGATAAACAATATGAGCAAAGACTATAAGGCAGATCTAGTTCAGGGGAATGGATGTAATATAATGCTCAGATCAGTTATATAGCCAGGTGGTCTGCAACACAGGTAGTAGTTGCTATATAGAATTTCCAATGTAGATAATGCATAGGTAGGCATATGAGCTGAAATCAGGATTGCACTCTAAGGTAAGATGCACAGATAACAACTAGGTGGAGATTAGCATCAAGCCAGGCATCCATAAACAGTAGTTAAAGTTCAAAGCCTGTGTTTCATTCCCAGGTAGCAATAAGAAGTGGTTAAAGTTCAAAGTCAGGGTCCGGTACACAATTTGTGGACAAACAGTGGTCAGAGGTATTACTGAGGTCTGGTTCACAAGAGGTGGATAAACAGTGTTCTGATGTATAATCAAGATCAGGTATATAAGAGCTACACAGTCAGGAATGTTAATAACTGGTCCGAGTCAGACTCATTAATCTGGCAACTGCATGCCTAGATTGGAAGATGTTTATACCAGCAGGAATATCATCAACCATTCAGGAAATTGTCACAGCTGCATTCTGTTACAAGCCTATGATCAGTGCAAACTATGGTAAGCATACTCCACATTACACATGCCTCTTCTATGCCACAATCTGGATGCCAACACAGCAAATGCATTTGAGTTGTAGCTCTTAGAAAGTCTTTTGTATAGAATAGTCTACACTTAAGCAGCTCTATTCTGTAGGATACTAATAGGAAACGCTAATACACAGTTCCATAACTGAAGGATTCAAAATTCAACAAAAGGGATTTTTAGGGACTTCCAACTATGTTGTTTGCAAGCAGTATAGTGAGGAAAAATGTGCAAATACAGAGGGATTATTAATCTCGGCGAGTCAAAAAATATCAGAAGTGAGAAACTTGGATAATGTTCAATAAAATAAGAAAATACATGTTCATCTTTGAAAGTCACCTGTTCATTGGACATCTTTCCTTTCATTCTAGTACCCACAAAGTCCACACTAGCAGATTGCAATATTTTAAATCATGATTAAAAATGTCAATATTTTAATCAAATGGTTTGTTTGCTGTGCTGATTCTTGCCTAGTTCTGGTCCTCACCCTGCCATCTGGACACTGACCATTATCTGGATTGCCATCTGCTCTGAACTATCAACCTGGGCACATTTTTGTTTTACCTGGATTGCTTTGTGCGAAGACCATCAGGCTGGACATAGAGCATTTTCTGGATTGCTGCTACCCTGAACTAGTCTGCAAGCCTATTAATAAAACTCCCAATGGCTAGTCCACCCCTGTGGTGGTTTGATCACTACAGAGTGCCCAATAAGAAGCTAACCTAGGGCGCCACCTGGTCAGGACATGTATTGAGATGGCTCTATCATATCCCATTGTTTGGAATCTACCATTTGGGAGACTCGATGCAGTCGTACAGGGAAGGAGAAGCGCTTCCTGAATTAATCCTCTCTCCAGCTCCCACTAGCTTCATACTCTAATGGTTGGGGAGCTTGGGCATCACTAATTAAAAAGAAAATATGTCCACTAGTGTCTAAATTTTAATTACAGTCCAAGTTTTAAAGATTGGTCCCTGGAAAAGTTGATATTTATAAGTAATGAGTATCTGTAATATCTTATTCTGTGTACTGAATGCAATTATCATTATTTGCAATACTCTATATTATCTTTGTTTCTTAAATTGCTTATGAAGTAATGCACATAAAATCAGATCAGCAGTAAAGTGTCCCCAGAAATTATTTTTAAATGTCCCCAACTATGACGGTGTAGCAGATAAAAAATAAGCAGATTATAAAATAAGCTACACGTGAAATGGTATATTAAGTAAATAGACAGGTTTGGGGAATTAGTTTCACAAAAGTAAGAAAGTTAAGTTCCAAATGTATTAAATACACTATGTTAAAGCATTTTTTATCTGCTACACACACTTCAATTACTTCTACAATAAGATAGATACCCCCTATGATACCCCCATGAATATTTTAGTAATCTGAAATACCAACAACTTCACTGCAATGGGTTAGCAAAGCAATTTTGTAGAACAGTACATTAGAGAGCACTTTTTTAAGCATTACCATAGGAATATGTAATAACAAAGACTATATTTTATGCTACTACAGGTCAGTAAAGTGAGTAAGATGGGATCACTGTGAGCTGCTGTTCCCAGTGCCGGATATTCAAATGGTAGAAGAAAGAGAGAGAGAATTCTTGGGGCTGCAGGCACAGCTACAAGCTCAGCAAAAAACCATTAATAAGTGTTAATCAGAACTTAAGAGTGCAGTTTTCCCCTCCGTGTCTGCTTATTTTTAATTTCACGCATTAGGCTGTAATTGTTAAATTCCATTATCTTCTAACTATAATAATTAATCTTTGTACATTTCTCAGGGAAACTCTATCTGATACCAGTTAGAAAAAAAACCACTGCAATTGTACTTGAAATCCAATGTTTATTAGGACCTAAAGACTTGTCTTTTTTACCCTTCTGTATAGTGTCATAAATCAAAGCTCGGGAGCAAAGCAATTACAACCATTTCCTTATTAGCTTGTTTGCTTTGGGAATTAAGCATTGAAATGAAATTGGGCCTTCCTTATTCGAGAAAAAACATAATGAACATGTATAAATGTGAAAAGTCAACAGTTTAATATTTCTTTTCAATGGTAAAACATTTCAGTCTGTTTCTACTTTTGCTATCTGAAACGACTTAATACATTTTAAAAGGTGTCAACCTGCGTTTCTCAGCTTCAGAATGTGGGACTAAGTCTGTGTTTTCACTTAATTGAGATTCCAGGTAAAGCTCTACTCTGCACCTTGGTTAAAAATAATTGATTGTGGTAAAAGCAGCTGTTAAAAACTTTCCTTCGAAAAAGACGCTTGGGTAGCTTATTAAGCGTTGTAAAACAGCAAAGTCATACAATTGCCAATGACATGCATAATTGTGTTTGAGAGCAGGATGATAAAATTTGAGCTGATCTGGTATGTTTAATACTTTATAATAGAGAGCTGCGATGAAATTTCACGCTAATGAAATTTCACAGTGGAACAGACCATCTTGCTAAGATTCAAATTTCCGGTGATACAGTCTTCGAGTTCCGCTTTTGCGATAACATTCTGTGGAAACGTCATTGTGCACTGTGTTTGCAAATTACGTATTTTTGCTGAATTTATAGTTTATAAACAGAGCTGGGATGATAACGGTCAATTCATCCAGCTCCGTCATGCGGTTAAGGTATAATGAGGGTAAATACCAGACAGAACAGAAATGATGGAGGGAATTCCATTGCTGGACACGTAAGGTCAAACTTAGACTTCATTATGTGGGAAATCCTGATCCCAAATATGGAATGAGACAAATATTCTGTGGAACAGTGTTGAAGATTTTGCTAATCTCCACGTACTAATACTGCCCATTATATCTGATGTGCTATGAGTTGCTCCACTTTACAGTTTATTTTAAAATTGCCGTTATCTGCCCTGAATACATTGAATAATGCTTTAAGTACTTTAATATACTCTAAAATAAAGAAATGTTAGTTGTTTAATTCAGCCCAGTTTATAGCAATAGAGCGGTAAAATAATGTGTGTGGATGAGCCTCATCTGCCATTTTGATTTAGGGAAACTGTATAGTAGCTGCAAAGTAATGCACATTAAATTAGAAAGATCCCACCTCTCAATTGGGGTAACCCAGTGCTTTATCTTAGTGCTGTCTATATTAGGTATTGAGGGACTGATATTTTTGGACATACACAACTATTGTCAAAATCCCAAATCACATACTTAGCAAAATTCCCATTTTACACACCTCTCATAGAAACATGGCTTTCACCTATAGCAGCTCCCTTTCCCAAAGAGCTCAATATGCTCACTGGTACTCGATTGCTCCCATGACTCAACACGTGATAATAGGAAGTTATACCACTCCTGATGTTGGCACAAAAGAATTTGAGACTTAAGCAACAGATAGGAATGCACTGGGGTGAGGATTTAGGCAGGCAGCAGTGAACTGGACTCACCAAAGTGTTAAGCAAGACTTGTGGAGCTACTAAAGTTCCTGTTCTTCCAGAGGCAGAATAGCAGAAACCAGAAAGAGGATAGCAAGTGGCCAAACCACACCAAGAACATTTAGATTAGAAAGCAGGCTTAGCAACTGCACAGCATGAGAGATAGGGCTCCTTGTACTATAGGGAGGAGGGAGCCAATTGTGTCACGCGCACTAGGAGTCTTTGCCCAGGATATCACCAGATGATGGACTTACCAGAGTAATATAGTTAGTACAATGGTTCTCTGGTAGCAGGGTGACAACGGAACAGGAAAAACAGCAGATGGTGAGAGAATGCTCGAGGAAAGTCTATGACTAGCAGCAACTGGTAATGAGTAGATGAATGTACACGAGGAACCAGATGGACAAGGGAATGTGAGGAAAGTCAGTGGTCTGCGTATAGCAAGTTGTACCACTGCTATAGTGTGGAGGAATGTCCAGGAGTAGCGAGGAGGTAGTAAGAGTCAGCGGTCTGCGTATAGCAAGTTGTACCGCTGTCTAGGTGAAGGAATGGAATCCAGGTGAAGGTAGGTAACAGGGAAGTCAATGGTCTGCGTATAGCAAGTTGTACCACTGCTTATGTGAGATGATACTAGAAACTAGTGTCACAGGGAACAGGAGTCAGTGGTCTGCGTCAGCAAGTTGTACCACTGCTATATATATGTGAGGAGGGGCATGAGGAGATGAATGTAAAGCAGAGTATACACGGGGCACACAGAACTTGATCCCACGATGATATCCACAATACAACGATAACTGACAAGCACTGCTTAAGTATACAAAGTCACAATAACTATCCAAGCAATAGGAAACAAAGTCAATGGTAACAATAGCTTCAGTGGATAGGAGGCTCTGGAGGAGAACAGAACTCAGTCCAGATGGATATGCAATACACAAGCAAAGTCAATGGAAAGTATGCATACCGTTCATTCTGGATTACAGCAGGTAATCCAGAATGAACGAAGCAATACTCAGGAAGCAGTAGTAAGTGGAACTGGAAACATGAAGAACACGGGAGAGTTAAGGCTGTCTGGTATCCAGTAGTAGAGGTGGAGCGCTGACACGATAAGCCTAGGAGAGTTGAGACGATCAGGCACTCTGTAGTAGTAACGGAGGCAGCGGATAGGAATCAGCTGAGTGCAGGCACGATGAACACAGGAGAGTTGAAGTGAACAGGAACTCTGTAGAAGTAACGGAGTCAGCGGATAGGAATCAGCTGAGTGCAGACACGATGAACACAGGAGAGTTGAAGTGAACAGGAACTCTGTAGCAGTAACGGAGGCAGCGGATAGGAATCAGCTGAGTGCAGACACGATGAACACAGGAGAGTTGAAGTGAACAGGAATCAGCAGGAGCTGAATACACGAGGAACACAGGAACACCTTCAGAGGCTCATGGGGAATAAGACTCCAAGATCAGGCAACCAGGTAATGATCACAGGTGGTTTAAATAGGGAGGGTTGCCTGATCATCCAATCAATTAAAAGCAACAGGTACTGAAGGTTTGATAAGGGCTGCACATGCGCAGACCCTCAGGATGGCGGATGGCCACGGTTCCTGAATACACGGGAAGTGGCACTCACAGTCCGGTGAGTGACAAATTGGAAGTCTGCTGTTGAGCCAAGCCCTCTCTGTGTTCATTTTGCTGCAATGTGGTCATCTGATCACACTATGCTGATCACTTAGCACCCCAGCAGCTGAGAGATCAGCTGGAGATCACGACTATGCACTTCTGTGTCTGCCATACCGGGCACATGTTGATTCTTGTTCAGATGTAAGGCAATTTGCATACATGCAGCTTGCGTGAAATAATTCTGCACATGTTCAGAAATGGACCTTACTACATTAAAAACAATTGCATGCAATACATGTCCGAATGCAAATGACATGACTGCTTGTTCATCTTGTTGTTGTTTGCATCTTGCCTTTTATCAAGCTGCTGTGTAGGTGTGTCTCCATCTGACTCTGCTCATTGGACTCCTGTTACCTGTTGCTTCATACAAGGCTCTTGCTTCTGGCTATGCTTATTTTGGACCCCTGATACCTGGTTGCTGCATACAAGTTTGCTATTTTCTGGATCCTGCCTTCTGGTTCGCATCAACCTAGAATCCCCAGGCACAGACTGCACTAACTATCCTCTTCTCTTTAGTATGGCTTCACAGTGATTACGGAACTCTGTGAATATTTGCACCAGCATGTGCTACAGTTATCTATTACTTTGCATTGCCTAAGTGGTAAACTTTCACCAGAATATCTTCAGTGTCCTTATTTATATTTGGCATTGCCTGAGACTGTCATATTACTGCTTGAATCTGTTGAAGTTTAATAATTAGATGAAAGTGGTAATCAATATTTGATGTACACATATATTGGTTGTGATGCAATTAGTACACATTTGAATAATTATTTTAGCAAATACCAACATGCAAATAAGCTTAATATATTTATTTTAGTTAATATAAAATATAATGTGGTCAATAGCTAATTAATGTTTCCATCATATTAATTACATTGAGTTTGGTCTCATTCTGTTTGCAATCGCATGAGAACGTTTCATTAATATAAAGAAGAGAGCCTTTTCCTCTTTCTCTAGTTTGTTTTTCTGGGAGTTGACTATTCCCTCCAAGTGCTGCATGGTTTAGAAGATGAGGGTTCAGGGAAGGTTTTAAATGTGACACTCTGAATATAAACTTGTATCACTAGCTTAGGGACTCACCTACAGGAGATACATTGATATTTTCAGGTGAGCTTAACCCCAATATAGCTATATTGTGCACAAAATTCTCCTTTTTGCATATGCTGACACATAGTGATTTATATATTGTTTGTTTGTGAGCGCCAGACAACAACTTTCTTTTATGCACATTGGTCTCAATTGCCCCTGGCTGTTGTCTCAGATTATTTTATTCACTTGTACACATTTAATTAATTTAAAGAAGCGCGCCTTTTTCTCTTTCACTAATTTCTAGTTTGTTTTTCTGGGAGTTGACCACTCCATCCAGGTGTTGCATGCTTTATAAGATGGAAGTTCAGGGAAGGATTTAAATGTGACACCCTGAATATAAATTTCTATCACTAGCTTAGAGACTCACCTACAGGAGATGCCTATACAGGACATGACACTGCCGCAGAACCAACAACAGATTCGTACTTTCTTAGGAATGTGTGGGTACTGTAGATCCTGAATACCACGTTTGTTCCATACTGGCTTTACCAGTGCAGGAGTAAGTCTCATCCTCTAAACCTGACCTTGTTTCACATACTGAGGAGTCAGAGCAAGCATTCTTTAACCTTAAAGAGAGTTTGACTAAAGCACCTGCCCTGGGAATACCTGATTACGAAAAACCTTATGAGCTATACTGTACTGAAGCTGCTGGTTGTGCTGCAAATTCAGCCCAAATTAGGCATTTCTCCTCAGCAAGATTTGCGAAATGTGCCCGAGGTGCTCAAAGAGTGGAAGGAGAGGAGACTCTAGCTGAAGGTGAATTTGGCATATATACAGATGTGCATGATTGTGTGGAGTATTCGAATCAGACCTTTATTGCAAAACCTGACATATCTGACACCCAGTTAGAAAACGCAGATTTTATGTTTTATATGGATGGGAGTTGTCATAGCCAGACGGACACAGGAGAATTATGTACTGGTTATGTTGTTGTAGGTGACAAAAGTGCTAAACCCCTCGGCCTACCTCATGTAACCCAAGTAGCTGAACTCATGAGATTGAGAAGTACATGGGAGTTGGCAGAGGGTAAATCAGTGAATATAGACACTAACTTTAGGTATGTCTTTGTGGTAGTGCATGACAATGGGGCGCTATGGCATCTTAGGAACTTTATGACAGCGGCAGGTACACCAGTAGCACACTCACATCACATAAAATGACTTCTGACAGTGATACAACTAAGTAACCATTATCAAGTGTAAAGCAAACACATACAACAGGGACTCAATATCACTTGGTAATGACAGAGGAAGGGAGGCTGCTAAGAAAGCAACAGGCTCACTAATAAAAAAACCAAAACCAAATTAATGATTTTCTAGGCTCTCAGTGTACAGAAATTAATAGAAATGCAGGATTTTTGTCCCCTAAAGGAGAAGGCTGTCTGAAAGTCAAGGGGATGTGGTCAAGACTCCTCTGGACTTTGGAAAGATGGGCAAGGTAGGCCAGTAGCTCCCAAGGCATATCTTCAGGACCTAGCAGAGGTGGCACATGGTCTCACTCACCTGGGTAAGGAGGGATTGTGTAAAAGCATATTGGTGTGCCCTGGAATTCTCTTCACGGGCTAGTTAGAAGGCAATGTCTTGTGGTACTTGTCTGAGAAAAAATATGGAAAGAGCAATACCAACAAAGCCATCCCACATTCCTCCTACAGATGAACCTTTCCAGGTTATACAAATTGACTTTAATCCAATTACCACCCTGCAGGAATCTCAAGTATGTATTTGTGTGTATGAATGTTTTCCCTAACTGGATAGAGGCTTATCCGGCTGCTTCTAATACTGCTGTTATCACTGCTAAGAAAATCGTTCAGGAATCTGTTTGTTTAGGTTTCATATTCCCAAAATCATTGAAAGTGATCAGGCTACACATTTTACTGGGGATGTGTTTCAGCTTATGTGCAAGATCATAGGTATTACACATTCCCTATAGGCTACAAGCCAGTCGGAATGTAGGAAGCAAATGGTACTATCAGAAACAAAATGAGTAGAGTGATGGCTGAAACTGCACTGGTGTGGCTGAAAGCATTGCAACTAGTACTCCACAACATTAGAATCACTCCTAGATCACCACTTAACGTGTCACCATTTGAAATACTTTTTGACAGACAACCTCACTTGATGGTAGATCTATAAGATGATTTAAAATGCAATAAGGAAATGACTGTTCAATACCTAATAAAGTTGAGCAAACAGTGGAGACAGCAACAAAGGAATTTCAAAATACTGTCTCTTGATATGCCAGATACTAACTGTAATCTGGGGAATATGTTAAGATCTGCAATTTCCTATGCTCGAGTTGTTTAACTGACAGGTAGGAAGGCCCATACCAAGTGTTGATGACCAGCACCACATCCCTGAAAGTAGCAGAAAGAGGCACTTGGATCCATTCCACCCACCTCAGAAAATCAATCCGGAGAAGTTTCAAGACAAGGCCAAGGCTTACACTACAACCCGGTCACTCATGAACCTGTTCAGCATTTAATAACATCTGAGTGAAGGATTCAGCAACAAATTTTCTGGGTTTTTTTTCTCTAGTGTTTTTCTCATCCTCATTTTGTCCAGGACAATCTATTTTTGCAATGGTGATCAGGTGATGGAGATTGGTTCAGGTGATGATACTGTTGTTGTGGAAATGAAGAAGAATTTGTTAACACAATCAGCTCAACCTAACACTTTATTCAATTCGGGTGTAAAGAAAAGGTCTGCTAACCTTGGAGTTCGGAGAGAGTGTGAGGGGCTGTTGTCCACATTAAGTTATACTTTACCATTCTCATTCCCTATTTCTTAAATCATAGTACAAAGTGCTTGCCTTAAAGTGGTACATACTCTTCAGCCGTTTCAAATATGAGTAAAGCAGCATTTGATAACCATTATAAGCAAATAAATGGAAATAGACTTGTGTAACTTTTCTTCTTGTTTTCTAATATGTTTAGCATGATCAAGTATTTCTTGTTATTAGGTATATAGACACAGCTTCCCCTTTCAGGGCACCCTCCTTATTTACTGACCAGCTTAAAGTATAATGCCATTCTTTCCTGCAGGGTCACAGTTTTAATGGCAGACATTTCTACAGTGATATTTTTCATTGCTAACCTGTACAATAATCTAACTAATAGTAATCTATCTAAATAGTTCTACCTACTTAGTTTCAGAAATTGTTCTCATGCCTAATTGCAGGGAGTATATACCCTATATACCAGCATCCTGAACAGTCTGTTAGTAAGCATAGGTAAGCTAATGCTCTACAAATAAAATAGTATCCCTGGTAACTGCTTATTCCTTGCACATAATTATGATCTCCTACATGCAGGGTCTTATTATAAAATGTAGCATTTAGATTGGTCCCTACAGAGACATTACATTGACTATTTCCCACTGAGCTCCGCTGTTTACAAAGCAAATTAAGCCAGAAACAGAAGTAGCTAATTATATATACACAGTTTTGTTAAAAACCTTGGCTCTTGTCCATGATCTTTTTTGCAGCCCACCTGCTGTTTCCATCATGTTACTGCAAACTGTCAGTTTGCATTCCCTGAATGAGTACTAACAAATGTCTGTCCAAGTGAATGGGAGAAGCATCAGTGTACCTGCCACCTCTGAAAATGGTAAGGCACATGAGCACATGTCCAATAGTTTTTTTTAAAAGATATTGGCATATTGATACGGGGTAATGATATTGGACCTGAAAGAAGACAAACAATAGAGAATAATATATTTGTAGTAGCAAAACCTCTTGGTGCATTTTTGAAGATCCTATTCATACTCATAGCCATCAAAGGCCACAGAGACTTAGGTGATGGCGAGATTAAGATTTTGTGTTCCTTGTGAAATTTGTGGCTTACTGCACACAAGCAAGGGATTTTGGTTTAGTGTCACCACTATTTCTGCTGCTCCTTTATTATAAAATGTTCTCATATCAAAAGACCTCTGTAGTAATCATTCATTACTTTTCTTAGTCAATTATAAAATACTGTTAATGATATACAAGGCCATTAACAAAACTTGCACCAATATACTGTGTATGTATTCTCTTGTCTCAAAATATATCTAGACTCTGCCCAAAATCTGTGCCTCTCATCTACACTCTCTCCCTGTTCCCTGCTACAGGAATTTTTCAGGATGCAGTATGAAATTCCCTCTCTTATACAACAATATTTTCCCATGCCCTCCAAACCTTCCCTGAAATCTCACCTCTTTAGGCACGCTCATCAAATTCCTCAAACACCTTCTTAACCTCCCTAGGCTATTCTACCTAATTATCACCCTCTCTACACAGTTTGAGGCAGAAGCATGTTTGATATGCACTATAACTATTGGGAGCCACTGGTCATTCATTTAGCTTTGATAAAGACTCCACATCAGGGGTTAAAACGCATCGGCAGATTGACCTATTGTACCCATTTCTTGGAGACATCGTTAGCGGATTGTTAGATAGAGGGATAATCCCAGGTGTACCATCCGCCATTTTTACATATGCGCTATCACCAACTGGTCTGGGTATTACATCCATAGCTATTTAAGGATATTTTTTTATATGTGAGTGCAATGTAATTTTTTAATTTTGCCATTTAATAAAAAGTTAATGTACTAGATGCATATTTTTTGTTTATATATCATAGTAGTACAGAATTTGGATCTAAGTCTATTCCCACTAGGTTGTGATTGATAGGAACATAACATGAAACCCTCCTGTCAGCATATTTCTAAGGGATTGAGTCTCTGTGTTATCACATGAAGGATATTGTCAGGTGCCGTCTCTGCGCTCTCCATAGGCCTCGGAGACGGACACCTTCTCTCCGCAATTCACGTACTGTAGCAGAACGCTATCTCTGCTCACCTGTCTGCAGCCAGCATGTCTAAACCGCCAAAGTCTCCCTAACCCAATCAGGAGGCATCTTAGGGTATATAAAGCAGCCTCTGACACATGTCTAGTGCCAGAGTATTGGTTCTTCCAGCTCCAGCATTGTTGTTCCTGTGTTACTCCTGTGTATTGACTCCTTGGCTATAGTTTTACTTCTCTTCCGGATCATCCCTTGTTCTTCGCTGCCCGCACTGGTTTTGACCCTTGGACTGTTCCTGACTACGATTTGCCTTCTCTCCGTTGTACTGCGCTCCTCTGGTTTCGACTCGGCCTGTTTGACTACTCTCCATTCACTGCACTGGCAACTCTCTGGGAGAACCGCGACCTGCGCATCACACGCAGCAAAGCCCAAACCTCCTTGCGGGGGTCCCTGGTGAACACCGGTGGTGCGTTAAACTCCGCGCCTCTCAGTTTAGTTGCACTAATACCAGTCAGTGATATTCCTAGGGAAAGTCGTGACAGATATTTTGCATGGCTAACGGATATATACTATTTGGCCAAGATTCCCTTTCCTCACTTTGAAGGACTATCCTCTGACTTCCCTCTCCTTTATATTGTAGAGTTCTTCTTTGTCTTTTATGATACAGATTACACTATGATTCCCTATTCTGAGTTTTTTTTTAGCTATCTTCCATTAGAGAGTGTGTGGAAGCATGAATATACTATACTTTATTGCGAAGCAAGATCCTGTATTCTATAGATGCATGTGAGTGCTTGGTGTTTATATAAATATTTTGTTATATTTTGTATTCACTGCTTGGGACCTAGTGGAGTTCCATTTATATACAACAGGCAGCACACATTTGAGAGCGCCACTGATATCCTTCAATTATTTAAATTCACTGAAAATGTTTATTTATTCTCTTCCTATAGTCAATAAACATTTTGACCCTTCAGCCAACTTTTCTGTGTAACTTGATCATATAGCCCCACTAAGCATTCTGGCACTCTAAGCAAACTGTTGTACTTTCCCTCATGTATAAAGCTCCTATTTTACTATAGATTGTAAGCAAGGTTCTGTTTGTTTGTTAATATCCAGTCTTATGTCATTATAGTATTTGAATTATTATTATAATACTAATATTAATTAATACATATACAGTACATGGATATACAAGTATAGATGCTTATATAGATGTAGCAAGGGTTAAATGGACAACAGAGGCACTGTGTCACTTTAAGGCAGCACATCACATTGTATAGCCGAGTTTAGTTAGTTCTATTATTTTTACATGAAGTACAATTTTCTACCACTAGGTGTCTCATCACTGGAGTTCCTGTTGATATAAAACTCCCCCCTCCACCCAAAAAATGGCCCATTAGCTGAACCCATTGAATTTGCTAAATTGTGGTTTAGGTACTCCTTAAACACCTTTTAGTTACAGTGTCTTATCCATGCCTCAACATCCCCTTCATATGGATTTATCTTCTTTGTGAAGGAAAGGATTGTTCGTTACAACCTTACTTTGGCTTTAGAGAACTGAATAGACTGCAATGAAGAGCGGTCGTCCTCTGCCATTTATTTCAGAATTGCTTGAGAAGCTTCGCTTGGCTAAAATCTTCACTAAATTAGATTTATGGGATGCATACAATTTAATAAGTCCTGGTGATGAATGGAAGGCTGTCTTTTGAACCAAACATGTACATTAAAATAACCTGGTGATGTCGACAGTGCAATGTCCCTGCAAATTTTCAGCACTTCGTAAAGTACATTTTGTAAAGATTTACTTGACAAATTTGTTGTTGCTCATCTTAATGACATATTTATTTTCTCACATTCCTTAGAAGGGTATTAAAACCAGGTTCAGTTTGTCCTGGAACATCTTCGTAAGAATGAAATATACATTAAATTGGAGAAGTGTGAGTTCCATCAACTACAGGATCAGTTCCTGAGCTACACCATGCCACCTTATGATCTATAACTCCCAGCAAGTTTCAAGCTGCAGATAATTTAATGTCTGATTATTAAAGAGGTTCAGAAGTTTATATGATTTGCCCATTTCTATTCATTAAAGAAAAACTGCTACTCCAATTACACTGTTAACTAAGAACGGATCACCGTTTACTTGACCTTTAGAAGTTGTGAAAACTTTTACTTTGCTAAAGACAAGATTTACAACAGCTCCCACCTGTTATATTCTGATCTGTACGTAGCCGTGGAGTGCAGACTGAAGTGGGATGCCGTGGAGTAGTGTCTTGACAGTTGTCCATAGGAGACAGGTGTGGGAGTCGGAGCATCATCCATATAACAGGTTCGTTCCTTGTGTGCTGAGTTAGGGGTAAGTTGGGAAAAGTTCTGAGTAACAGAAACCTTATTGTTCAACATCCCATCATCCTCTTCCCCCAACAGACCGGGTGGCAAAGTAATCCCATCTGGTCACACACTCTGAATAGATATAGCATGGCCCATACTGCACAATACAGCAACCCTGGGCACAAAAAGCACAGCACAGCCAAAACTGACACAAACGCATGCCACGCCCACTCTGAAAACCTATTAATTAAAACATATTCCATTACTTTTCATGTCCTCTCCCTTGGTGGTCAGTAGACCCTAAAAATTCAATTACACTCTTTATGTTAAATGCAGTAACAGAATCTAACTGACTGCTGTATGTTACAACACCTTTTTCTGGTGCAGAAGTTTAATGAATGACCCTGGCCATGTATATCTGAAGAGCTTCTCTATGACACATTTTCCCAATTTGCAGATTTCAGGAAGCATGTAATTGCAAATTTGACAGACACAAATAAATGTAGTCCAATTTTTTTGTAACATGTTATGGAAAATTAATTTGCATCTAGAGGTAAATGTATGATCCTCCGACTCCTGAAAGTCGCTATATATATATATTTGTATATGTATATGTTTATATGTATGTATAAGAAAATATGTATGTATACATGTATGTATATACATGTATGTGTATATATGTGTATGTATACATATATTGTCACGGTTTGGTATTCTGGACTCTTGGATCTACCCAAGAGATGTTACCCCTAGCAGGGCACGGAGTCTAATGGGTGAATGGTTTTCACCAGCGGTCACCGCAAGGTGACTTGGGTTTAGTGGCGTTTGCCCGCAGGTTGCGGTCCCTACCAGGGGTGTTGGGGGAGTGATAGTAACTGGTGTGAAGTAGGCACACTAGTAATGTCAGTTCTATACCCAGACAGCGAATAGACAACAGATGCAGGATAAAGTACAATCAGCGATTTAATGATGCTTGAATGATCACAGAAAGTCTTGGTAAATAGGCACAAGGAACATAGAAACAGGGTGAGCAGTACCACCGGCAATGTAGAATGAGTGAATACAATATAGCGGTTTAATCAGTGTATTCAAATATAGCAATGGCAGGAACAGTCCAGCAGCAAAGTGGAGATGGTAATGCAGCAAGTATATGAGACCACAATGAGGCAGCACGATACAGGAGGTACAAGTAACAGTCCAGCCAGCAAGGAGTGGGTATGAACAAGCAGCTGAGATGATACGACCTGTAATAACCACTGAGCTACCGAGACAAATGTGGAGTAGATGATCTTGAGTGGTGCAGTCCATGGAGGGGTAACACAGTAGAGTTAGATGTAACTTGAGCAGCACGGCCCGTGTAGTAGCAGCACAATGAAGATAAGTGTAGCTTAAGCGATCGAGCCCGTGGAACAGCAATACAACGAAGGCAGGTGCAGCTTGAGTAGTGTAACCCATGGAACAGCAACACAGCGGAGACAGGTGCAGCTTGAGCAGTATAGCCCATGGAACAGCAACACAGGAGAGACAGGTGCAGCTTGAGCAGTATAGCCTTTAAAACAGCAACACAGCAGAGACAGGTGCAGCTTGAGCAGTATAGCCTTTGAACAGCAGCAGAGGCACTGACGATCCAGGTGAGAGCACACAGAATAGGTAGGAACCTAATCAGATAGGTAACATAGGATTCGTCTTCGATGGAAACTTCTTGTGAAAGTTCTTAACCAGAACTGGAGCATGGACATCCGCAGCGCGGATCCAGGACCGTTCCTCTGGACCAAACCCTTTCCAGTCTACTAAATACTTCAAACCTCATTTACAGACTCTTGAATCTAGTATTTGCTTAACCTCGAATTCTTGATCCAGATGGACTTTAGGTACTGTAGAGGAAGTACAGGTAGACGAAAAGCGGTTGATGACCAGCGGTTTCAACAAAGAGACATGAAAAGAATTGGAAATCCGAAGAGCAGCTGGTAACGATAATTTCACAGAAGCTGGGTTAATGACTTTAGAAATAGTATAAGGTCCAATAAAGCGAGGAGCAAACTTCATACAAGGGGTTTGAGACGTATATTCTTTGTAGAGAGCCATACTTTATCACCTATCTTGAAAGCAGGTGTGGCCCGACGTTTTCTATCTGCCGAAAACTTGCAACGTTTGGAAGATTTCTTAAGACAACTCCTCACTTGATTCCAGATTGACACAAATCTCCGTTGAACGAGATTAACAGCAGGAACCTTGGTGGGCGGGAGTGAAGTAAACCTGGGAAATGATGGATGAGTCCCATACACAGTAGAAAATGGTGATGCAGAAGTTGACTCATGAAGAGCATTATTATGCACAAATTCTGCCCAAGGTAGAAGGTCTACCCAGTCATCTTGATTGGCATTAGAGAACATTCGGAGGAAAGTTTCCAAGTCTTGATTTACGCGTTCCGTCTGTCCATTAGACTGAGGATGGTAGGATGAGGAAAAATTTAACTGGATACCAAGAACTTTACATAAGGCTCGCCAAAATTTAGACACAAACTGAACTTCACAATCTGAGACGATCTCTGCGGGACAACCATGCAACCGGAATATCTCTTTGATAAAGTGTATGGCAAGGACAGATGAAGATGGAAGGCCAATAAGTGGAACGAAATGAGCCATTTTCGAAAACCGATCTACCACTACCCAGATGGTATTATACTTTTTACTAGGGGGTAGGTCGGTAATAAAGTCCATGCTCAGATGGGTCCATGGTTTGTACGGAATGGGCAGCGGGATTAATTGTCCAGTAGGTGATTGACGAGATGACTTATGTTGGTTACAGATCTCACAAGAAGAAACAAAGTCTTTAACATCACGATGAAGTTTTGGCCACCAATAATTGCGAGAGACCAAATCAATGGTTTTACGTACCCCAGTATGACCAGCAAAACAAGTAGAATGGAACCAGGTCAGAAGCTTCTTTCGTAAATCAGATGGCACAAAAGTCTTCCCTGGTGGTGGTGTACTGGCTGGAGACAGAGTAGATGTTAATATACACTTGGGATCTAATATAGGACGAGGTTTTACCTCTTCGGTCTTGGTATCATAGGAAAAGGCTCGAGATAGAGCATCTGCACATTTGTTCTTTTCTCCAGGTTTAAATGTAATTCGAATGTCAAAGCGAGAGAAGAAGAGAGACCACCTAGCTTGCCTAGGATTTAGGCATTGAGCGGATTGTAGATACAAAAGGTTTTTGTGATCCGTGAAGATTGTGACAGGGTATCTAGTTCCTTCTAGAAGATAACGCCATTCTTCCAAAGCTATTTTAATGGCAAGTAACTCTTTATCACCAATGGCGTAATTCTTCTCTGCTGGCAAAAACTTCCTGGAGAAAAACGCACAAGGATGGAGCTGATTAAGATGAGACTTTTGAGAAAGGACAGCCCCTACTCCAACACTTGAGGCATAAATTTCGAGGAAGAATGGCTGAGACGTATAAGGTTGTTGAAAAATTGGTGCTGAAGAGAATGCTTCTTTGAGGAAATCAAAGCCTTTAAGGCCTCTGGTGGCCAGGATTTGGGGTTGGCACCCTTCCGGGTGAGAGACACAATGGGTGCCACAATGGTGGAATATCCTTTAATAAAACGTCTGTAATAATTAGAGAATCCTAGGAAGCGCTGTACAGGCTTCAACCCCAAAGGGAGAGGCCACTCAAGTATAGCTCGTACCTTCTCTGGATCCATCTTTAATCCTGTGCCTGAGACTATATAGCCAAGGAATGACATTTGAGGTTGTTCAAACAAGCATTTCTCTAACTTGCAAAAAAGTTGGTTCTTACGGAGTCGTGAGAGGACTTCTGCCACGTGAAGGCGATGTGAGTGAAGGTCCTGGGAGAAGATCAAGATGTCATCCAGATATACCACAAAACAATCATAGAGGAGGTCTCTGAAAATCTCGTTAACAAAGCTTTGGAACAATGCAGGGGCATTACATAAACCGAAGGGCATCACTAGGTATTCGTAGTGGCTGTCACGAGTGTTAAAAGCAGTTTTCCATTCATCGCTGGCTTTAATTCTGATGAGATTATAAACTCCCCTAAGGTCTAGCTTTGTGAAGATCTTGGCCCCCTTTAGACGATCGAACAATTCAGTGATGAGAGGAATGGGGTATCGGTTCTTAATTGTAATAGCGTTAAGACCTCTGTAGTCAATAGATGGGCGAAGAGACCCATCCTTCTTTTTAACAAAAAAGAAGTCGGCCCCAGCAGGAGAGGACGAAGGTCTAATAAATCCACATTGAAGATTCTCTTGGACATACTCAGACATGGCTTGAGTTTCTGGCAGTGATAAAGGATATACACGACCTCGCAGAGGGATTTTGTCAAGTAGAAGATCAATAGGACAATCCCATGCCCGGTGAGGAGGAAGATGTTCC